>NC_061514.1:239578820-239701277 GCF_022539505.1 Lolium rigidum
GGGTTTCGCGACGGAGGCTTTAAGTAGGCGGGCGGCGCAGTCGGAGGGCCGACGAGGGCCCACACCATAGGCGGCGCGGGCCCCCTGGCCGCGCCGCCCTGTGGTGGCGGCGCCTCGTGGCCCCACTTCGTATCCTCTTCGGTCTTCTGGAAGGTTCGTGGCAAAATAGGCCCCCGGGTCTTGATTTCGTCCAATTCCGAGAATATTTCGTTACTAGGATTTCGAAACCAAAAACAGCAGAAACAAAGAACCGGCACTTCGGCATCTTGTTAATAGGTTAGTTCCGTAAAATGCACGAATATGACATAAAGTGTGCATAAAACATGTAGGTATCATCAATAATATGGCATGGAACATAAGAAATTATCGATACGCTCTGAGACGTATCAAGCATCCCCAAGCTTAGTTCTCGCTCGTCCCGAGCAGGTAAAACGATAACAAAGATAATTTCTGAAGTGACATGCCATCATAACCTTGATCATACTATTTGTAAACATATGTAGTGAATGCAGCGATCAAAACAATGGTAATGACATGAGTAAACAAGTGAATCATAAAGCAAAGACTTTTCATGAATAGTACTTCAAGACAAGTATCAATAAGTCTTGCATAAGAGTTAACTCATAAAGCAATAAATCAAAGTAAAGGTATTGAAGCAACACAAAGGAAGATTAAGTTTCAGCGGTTGCTTTCAACTTGTAACATGTATATCTCATGGATAATTGTCAACATAGAGTAATATAACAAGTACAATATGCAAGTATGTAGGAATCAATGCACAGCTTCACACAAGTGTTTGCTTCTTGAGGTGGAGAGAGATAGGTGAACCGACTCAACATAAAAGTAAAAAGAATGGTCCTTCAAAGAGGAAAGCATCGATTGCTATATTTGTGCTAGAGCTTTTATTTTGAAAACATGAAACAATTTTGTCAACGGTAGTAATAAAGCATATGAGTTATGTAAATTATATCTTACAAGTTGCAAGTCTCATGCATAGTATACTAATAGTGCCCGCACCTTGTCCTAATTAGCTTGGACTACCGGATCTTTGCAATGCACATGTTTTAACCAAGTGTCACAATGGGGTACCTCCATGCCGCCTGTACAAAGGTCTAAGGAGAAAGCTCGCATTTTGGATTTCTCGCTTTGATTATTCTCAACTTAGACATCCATACCGGGACAACATGGACAACAGATAATGGACTCTCTTTAATGCATAAGCATGTGGCAACAATTATTATTCTCATATGAGATTGAGGATATATGTCCAAAACTGAAACTTCCACCATGAATCATGGCTTTAGTTAGCGGCCCAATGTTCTTCTCTAACAATATGCATGCTCCAACCATTAAGGTGGTAGATCTCTCTTACTTCGTACAAGACGGACATGCATAGCAACTCACATGATATTCAACAAAGAATAGTTGATGGCGTCCCCGTAAAACATGGTTATCGCACAACAAGCAACTTAATAAGAGATAAAGTGCATAAGTACATATTCAATACCACAATAGTTTTTAAGCTATTTGTCCCATGAGCTATATATTGCAAAGGTGAATGATGGAATTTTAAAGGTAGCACTCAAGCAATTTACTTTGGAATGGCGGATAAATACCATGTAGTAGGTAGGTATGGTGGACACAAATGGCATAGTGGTTGGCTCAAGGATTTTGGATGCATGAGAAGTATTCCCTCTCGATACAAGGTTTAGGCTAGCAAGGTTATTTGAAACAAACACAAGGATGAACGGTGCAGCAAAACTCACATAAAAGACATATTGTAAACATTATAAGATTCTACACCGTCTTCCTTGTTGTTCAAAACTCAATACTAGATGTTATCTAGACTCTAGAGAAACCAAATATGCAAACCAAATTAGCAAGCTCTAAGTGTTTCTTCATTAATGGGTGCAAAGTATATGATGCAAGAGCTTAAACATGAGCACAACAATTGCCAAGTATCAAATTATCCAAGACATTTTAGAGTTACTACATGTAGCATTTTCCAATTCCAACCATATAACAATTTAACGAAGAAGAAACTTCGCCATGAATACTATGAGTAGAGCCTAAGGACATACTTGTCCATATGCTACAGCGGAGCGTGTCTCTCTCCCATAAAGTGAATGCTAGGATCCATTTTATTCAAACAAAACAAAAAACAAAAACAAACCGACGCTCCAAGCAAAGTGCATAAGATGTGACGGAATAAAAATATAGTTTCAGGGGAGGAACCCGATAATGTTGTCGATGAAGAAGGGGATGCCTTGGGCATCCCCAAGCTTAGACGCTTGAGTCTTCTTAGAATATGCAGGGGTGAACCACCGGGCATCCCCAAGCTTAGAGCTTTCACTCTCCTTGATCATATTGCATCATACTCCTCTCTTGATCCTTGAAAACTTCCTCCACACCAAACTCGAAACAACTCATTAGAGGGTTAGTGCACAATAAAAATTAACATGTTCAGAGGTGACACAATCATTCTTAACACTTCTGGACATTGCATAAAGCTACTGGACATTAATGGATCAAAGAAATTCATCCAACATAGCAAAAGAGGCAATGCGAAATAAAAGGCAGAATCTGTCAAAACAGAACAGTCCGTAAAGATGGATTTTATTAGGCCACCAGACTTGCTCAAATGAAAATGCTCAAATTGAATGAAAGTTGCGTACATATCTGAGGATCATGCACGTAAATTGGCTTAATTTTCTGAGCTACCTACAGGGAGGTAGACCCAGATTCGTGACAGCAAAGAAATCTGGAACTGCGCAAGTAATCCAAATCTAGTACTTACTTTACTATCAAAGACTTTACTTGGCACAACAAAACACAAAACTAAGATAAGGAGAGGTTGCTACAGTAGTAAACAACTTCCAAGACACAAATATAAAACAAAGTACTGTAGCAAAATAACACATGGGTTATCTCCCAAGAAGTTCTTCTCTTTATAGCCATTAAGATGGGCTCAGCAGTTTTAATGATGCACTCGCAAAAGATAGTATGTGAAGCAAAAGAGAGCATCAAGAGGCAAATTCAAAACATATTTAAGTCTAACATGCTTCCTATGCATAGGAATCTTGTAAATAAACAAGTTCATGAAGAGCAAAGTAACAAGCATAGGAAGATAAAACAAGTATAGCTTCAAAAATTTCAAAGCACATAGAGGTGTTTTAGTAACATGAAAATTTCTACAACCATATTTTCCTCTCTCATAATAACTTCCAGTAGCAACATGAGCAAACTCAACAATATAACTATCACATAAAGCATTCTTATCATGAGTCTCATGCATAAAATTATTACTCTCCACATAAGCATAATCAATTTTATTAGTTGTAGTGGGAGCAAATTCAACAAAGTAGCTATCATTATTATTCTCATCAAGTGTAGGAGTAGGCATAGTATAATCACAACAAAATTCACTCTCCATAGTAGGTTGTACCAAAAGACCACTATTATAATCATCATAAATAGGAGGCAAAGTATCATCAAAGAAAATTTTCTCCTCAATGCTTGGGGGACTAAAAAGATCATGAAAACCAGCTTCCCCAAGCTTAGAACTTTCTACATTATTATCAACAATGGTGTTCAAAGCGTTCATACTAATATTACTACCAACGATGCAAATAAGATTCCATAGGTTCTTTAATTTTCGCATCAAACAATCCATGATTTTAAATCAGCAAATAGAATAAGAAGATCATTGTTGTCCATTATGTCCAAACTAGTATAAACAAGAAACAAAAATATGCAATTCAGGATCTAAAGGAAATAGCTTCGAGCACACACACAACGGCGCCTGTAAAAGTATTGTTACCCGGAGACCGGAGTATGAGTGCCTTTTTACCTTTCCTCCCCGGCAACGGCGCCGTAAAAGTGCTTGATGTCTATGGGAGCTTCTATTCTTAGTAGACGGTGTTGGGCCTCCAAGAGCAGAGGTTTGTAGAACAGCGAGCAAGTTTCCCTTAAGTGGATCACCCAAGGTTTATCGATCTCAGGGAGGAAGAGGTCAAAGATATCCCTCTCATGCAACCCTCGCAACCACAAAGCAAGAAGTCTCTTGTGTCCCCAACACACCTAATAGGTGCACTAGTTCGGCGAAGAGATAGTGAAATACAGGTGGTATGAATAAGTAGTAGCAACGGCACCGTAAAAGTGCTTTGCCCAGGACGAGTAACGCAGCAAGTAGTAACGCAGAGAAAACAGTAAACAAGCAGCGATAGCAGTATTTAGGAACAAGGCCTAGGGATTAGACTTTCACTAGTGGACACTCTCAACTTTGATCACATAACAGAATAGATAAATGCATACTCTACACTCTTGTTGGATGATGAACACATTGCGTAGGATTACACGAACCCTCAATGCCGGAGTTAACAAGCTCCACAATTCAATGTTCATATTTAAATAACCTTAGAGTGCAGGAAAGATCAATTCGACTAAACCAAGTACTAACATAGTATGCACACTGTCACCTTCACACTATGTAGGAGGAATAGATCACATCAATACTATCATAATGATAATTAACTCCACAATATACAAGAGATCGTGATTATAGCATATGCCAAGTACTAACACGGATGCACACACTGTCACCATTACACCGTGTAGGAGGAATAAAACTACTTTAATAACATCACTAGAGTAGCACATAGATAAATTGTGATACAAAACTCATTGCAATCATAAAGAGATATAAATAAGCACTTCACTACGCCATTCATAACAGTGAATAAGTATTCTGTGAAATATAGCCTAAGAGACCCACACGGTGCACACACTAGTCACCTTTACACACGTGGGACAAGGAGTCTCCGGAGATCACATAAGTAAAACTCACTTGACTAGCATAGTGACATCTAGATTACAAGCATCATCATATGAATCTCAATCATGTAAGGCAGCTCATGAGATTATTGTATTGAAGTACATAGGAGAGAGATGAACCACATAGCTACCGGTACAGCCCCGAGCCTCGATGGAGAACTACTCCCTCCTCATGGGAGCAGCAGCGGTGATGAAGACGGCGGTGGAGATGGCAGCGGTGTCGATGGAGAAGCCTTCCGGGGGCACTTCCCCGCTCCGGCAGGGTGCCGGAACAGAGACTCCTGTCCCCCAGATCTTGGCTTCGCGATGGCGGCGGCTTTGAAAGGTTTTCCGTATCGTGGTTTTTCGCCTCAGGGTTTTCGCGACGGAGGCTTTAAATAGGCGGAAGGGCAGCCTCGGAGGGGGCCTGGGGCGCCCACACCATAGGGCGGCGCGGCCCCCCTCCGGCCGCGCCGGGTGTGGTGTGGGGCCCCTGTGGCTTCCCTCCGGCGGCTCTCTCGGTGTTCCGGAAGGCTCCGGGAAAAATAGGGACCTGGGTCTTGATTTCGTCCAATTCCGAGAATATTTCTTTACTAGGATTTCTGGAACCAAAAACAGCAGAAAACAGGAACTGACTCTTCGGCATCTTGTTAATAGGTTAGTTCCAGAAAATGCACGAATATGACATAAAGTGTGCATAAAACATGTAGATATCATCAATAATGTGGCATGGAACATAAGAAATTATCGATACGTCGGAGACGTATCACACCTCTGAACATGTAAATATTGATTGTGCACTAACCCTCTAATGAGTTGTTTTGAGTTTGGTGTGGAGGAAGTTTTCAAAGATCAAGAGAGGGAGATGATACAATATGATCAAGGAGAGTGAAAGCTCTAAGCTTGGGGATGCCCCGGTGGTTCACCCCTGCATATTTCAAGAAGACTCAAGCGTCTAAGCTTGGGGATGCCCAAGGCAATGGCTTAATTCCTGGAGCATAGGAAGGCTCTTCTCACCTCACTTGCCGGTTCTCCCGAAGATTGGCGGCATCGCCAACTTGGTGATCCATTCGTGGCTGAGAGCATCGTCGACTTCTAGCGGATATTTCTTGTTTTTTTTATCTCATGTTTGCAGTTCGTTTGCGATGTTGTAAGCTGTTCACAACATCTTGTATCCGACGTTATGGTCTTATTAAGGCAGGGCTACATCCCAATGTTTAAAAGAATTAAAATTCTAGGTCAAAATTGAAGATTTTCCGATATACATACTATATGTACTACACACAAGACTAATAGTTCCATTCATTGAAGCATGGGGACATACTATGCCATAGAGAAACATGCCGAAATGGAAACAATATCTTAAGATATTAGAAACTTCATGATCAGATCAGCCACAAGTAGCTTTGCATAAGAAAACAAGATGGGGCCTTGCCTTTACCAGGCCCCCCTCCATAAACAAACACAGCGCTGCACGCCAAAGCAGGGGCAGCTAGATTTAGTTTGAGAACTCGAGCGGAGGAATGCTCCCTGGAACGATCTTGACTAGAAAGCGCGGCCTACGGGGACACGACACGATTGGTTCCAGCAGTGCCGTTCCAGTCTAGCGGAAAGAATAATCGAATCTAGTGGATCCTAGTCCGACTTTGCAAGTACACCTGCTTGCACTGAAGCTGCCTATATTTAATTAACCTATATATCTTGTCTCGTAAAAGGTTCGTGCGTATGCTACATGAGCAAGTTTTCTCAGCATGCATAATATTGCATATGAACTTTTGCCCTTTCCTTGGCAAATATGCACTTTTGCCTGGATCTTGTTGGACTTTAGGAAGAAAGCCTCGTCTGTACGTAGGTGGCACGCAAGGCCGGACTGGTAATCAAGGCAGCATCTCCGGCTCCCGGTCGAGTAGCACATTACCCGGGTGGTGAGCATTCTTGCGTTAACTTTTTCTTTGAAAGAGATCTTGCGTTAACTAGGGCAACTCTCTTTGGGCTCGATTGTGTTCACGTGGATAGACGACAAGGCCCATCGCGGCGACCCGAACAGGGTGAGGCAGACCGACGATTTACAAAGAAATAACCCTTTTCTGGAACTATATAGCACAGACTGATCCACCGGGAAAACTATTTCACCCATCTAATCCTTTTTGTGTGGCGGCCCTCACATCGGTGCTACACCTCACTGCGTGGCGCCCGTGCCTGCGGTGCCACTCGCTCATCCGACGTGGCGCGGTCGATGCTGATGTGTGCTCCGCTGCGACATGGCAGGATGTGTGGCGCCGCTCCCATCGGCGCCACACAGTGAAACTGTGGCGCCGCTCGAAGGGCGCCACACGTCCACTTATGTGTGGCGCCCGCGCCCGCCCCAGCCCGAGCCTCTTCTTTCTCCCCTCTTCTCTTTTCTCTGCTCGCCCGGAACCGCCGCCGCCGGCCGCCTCTCCTCCGTCCCCCCACCAAATCCTCCACGATTCGACAGATCTGGCCGGCTAAATCGATCCCCATCCAATCCTCAAGGTATTCTCCCTTGTTGCCCTTTGATTCATCCAAGATTTGCTTCGATTTATTTCGATTTATATGGGACCTAGATTGGAAATGTTGGTTGTTGGAATCTATATTGACGTGTATGCGTTGAAATTGATAGCCTCATTGTATGCATGTGTTTGAACCATAAATTTGTTGGAACCATAGATGTGAAATTTTACATGTATGTATGTATGTGTTGAAATGGCTATGTATGTTGAAATGACTAATTTTTTGCTTAGCAAATGCATTTAAATTTGTTACATATGCCTAGTATTTGCGATGGAATAACTCATATTTATTAGGAATGGCTCATAATATGGTGTTTTATGTAAACATGTAGGATGATGTATCTCATTGATATTGAGTATGACAAGGATCACCGGGCTTTTCATATGATGGAGAAGAGAACGGTTCTTCACCCTTTGAAGATTCGTTACCATGGCACAGTAGATATGGCGTATGACGAGAGGTACACGGAGTTCATCCAGCCTACCGGTTCTCCCGTTCATCTCGCTTGTAAGCCGGGGGGGCGACATGAACACCGCGGCACTCACCGCCCTTGTCAACCGGTGGAGGCCGGAGACGCACACCTTCCACTTGAGGGCCGGCGAGATGACCCCTACTCTTCAGGATGTTTCCATGATACTTGGACTTCCTATTCAGGGCGACCCGCTGTGTATGAACACATCTTCTGATGGGTGGCGCGGACAGATGGAGGATCTTATTGGCATGGCTCCTCCGCCGCTAGAAGATCCAAAGGAGAGAACTCCCGCCGGCGCATCTTTCTCTTGGATCAGGACTAACTTTGGAGAATACCTGCAAGGGGCCAACGAGGACACTATCAGGACGTACACCCGTGTGTACTTGTGGTACATGCTTTCGAGGACTCTCTTTGCTGACAGTGGTGGGAAGCTGGCCCATTGGTGTTGGCTCAAGGCGCTGATGGTGTTGGAGCACCGGTGGAGTTGGGGAACATCGGCACTTGCCTACCTCTACCGGCAGGTGATGATTTGATGTATGTACTATTCTTCTATAGTAGTGTGCTAGACAAAGTACTAACCAAATGTCTTATTTTCGCAGTTAGACAAAGCTTGTCGCAGGACTGAGAAGGGTGGGATTGGTGGATGCTTGCTCCTACTTTCCGTATGGAGCTGGGACCGCCTATCAGTTGGGCGGCCCAGGATACTCAACGAGAGGCCATGGCCTCATCACCGGAACAACCCTGATCGGCAGCCCACTTGGGCATACCTTTTGGGACAATGTCTCGGAGATGACGACCGATCCAATGGTCATGTACAAGCACTACACTAAGGAGTTGGACACTCTTACTGCTGAGCATGTAACCGATTTTAAGCCATCACTCTTTTTCTATCCTATTTTCATAAGTTTTATTGCCATGTTGTAAAGTTTGAAATATTTGTATGCTGCAGGTGGATTGCGGTCGAAGATCCAAAAAACAGCTGAGGAGTGCGAGGTTGTTTGGGATCAGAGTCATAGAGATGAAAAGCCTATCAGACCGATGCGGCATTTCAATACGGTATGATCACCAACTTTGAATGTAAGCTATTATGTTCGGGTGGCTTTGTTGTAGGATAACGTTGCATAGAAAACAAAAATTTTCCTACCGCGAACACGAAATCCAAGCCAAGATGCAATTTAGAAGACGGTAGCAACGAGGGGGTATCGAGTCTCACCCTTGAAGAGATTCCAAAGCCTACAAGATGAGGCTCTTGTTGCTGCGGTAGACGTTCACTTGCCGCTTGCAAAAGCGCGTAGAAGATCTTGATCACGATCGGTTCCGGCGCCACGAACGGGCAGCACCTCCGTACTCGGTCACACGTTCGGTTGTTGATGAAGACGACGTCCACCTCCCGTTCCAGCGGGCAGCGGAAGTAGTAGCTCCTCTTGAATCCGACAGCACGACGGCGTGGTGTCGGTGGCGGTGGAGAACTCCGGCGGAGCTTCGCTAAAGCACGCGGGAGCTATGGAGGAGAGGGGGTGGCTAGGGTTTGGGAGGGGGTGGCCGGCCACTCAAGGGGGGCGGCCAGGCTGTGGTCTTGGGGTGGCCGGCCCCCTCCCCTTGGCCCCTCATTATATAGGTGGAACCCCAAGAGGTGGTGTCCAAGTCTTCGAATAAGACCCGAACCAAAAACCTTCCATAGGAGGGGGGAAACCTAGCCAAGCTAGGACTCCCACCAAGGTGGGAGTTCCACCTCCCATGTGGGGGTGGCCGGCCCCTAAGGGGGAGTCCACTTGGGACTCCTCCCCCACTAGGGTTGGCCGGCCATGGAGGTGGAGTCCCATGTGGACTCCACCTTCCTTGGTGGTTTCTTCCGGACTTTTCTAGAACCTTCTAGAACCTTCCATAGAACCTTCCGCGACATTTTTATTCACATAAAATGACATCCTATATATGAATCTTATTCTCCGGACCATTCCGGAACTCCTCGTGATGTCCGGGATCTCATCCGGGACTCCGAACAAATATTCGAACTCCATTCCATATTCAAATACTACCATTTCAACATCCAACTTTAAGTGTGTCACCCTACGGTTCGTGAACTATGCGGACATGGTTGAGTACTCACTCCGACCAATAACTAATAGCGGGATCTGGAGATCCATAATGGCTCCCACATATTCAACGATGACTTTAGTGATCGAATGAACCATTCACATACAATACCAATTCCCTTTGTCTCGCGATATTTTACTTGTCCGAGGTTTGATCTTCGGTATCACTCTATACCTTGTTCAACCTCGTCTCCCGACAAGTACTCTTTACTCGTACCGTGGTATGTGGTCTCTTATGAACTTATTCATATGCTTGCAAGACATTAGACGACATTCCACCGAGAGGGCCCGGAGTATATCTATCCGTCATCGGGATGGACAAATCTCACCGTTGATCCATATGCCTCAACTCATACTTTCCGGATACTTAATCCCACCTTTATAGCCACCCATTTACGCAAGTGGTGTTTGATGTAATCAAAGTACCTTTCCGGTATAAGTGATTTATATGATCTCATGGTCATAAGGACTAGGTAACTATGTATCGAAAGCTTATAGCAAATAACTTAATGACGAGATCTTATGCTACGCTTAATTGGGTGTATCCATTACATCATTCATACAATGATATAACCTTGTTATTAATAACATCCAATGTTCATGATTATGAAACTAATCATCCATTAATCAACAAGCTAGTTAAGAGGCATACTAGGGACTCTTTGTTGTTTACATATCACACATGTATCAATGTTTCGGTTAATACAATTATAGCATGGTATATAAACATTTATCATAAACATAAGATATATAATAACCACTTTATTATTGCCTCTTGGGCATATCTCCAACAAGTCTCCCACTTGCACTAGAGTCAATAATCTAGATTACATTGTAAGGAACCTAACACCCATGGCATTCTGGTGTTGGTCATGCTTTGCCCTAGGGAGAGCTTTAGTCAACGGATCTGCTACATTCGGATCGGTGTGTACTTTGCAAATCTTTACTTCTCCATCTTCGATGTACTCGCGAATCGAGTGGTAACGCAGCTTGATATGCTTCAGCCTCTTGTGTGACCTTGGTTCTTGTGCATTGGCGATGGCACCCATGTTGTCACAAGTATATGACTAGTGGGTCCAATGCACTCGGAACCACACCGAGCTCTACAATGAACCTCTTCATCCATACCGCTTCGATGAAGCCTCCGAAGCCGCTATGTACTCCGATTCTCGTTGAAGACTTCGCCACCGTGCACTCGCTTCGAGCTTGCCCAGCTTACTCGCAGCACCATTCAATATAAACACGTACCCAGACTGTGACTTAGAGTCATCAGGATCAGTGTTCCAACTTGCATCGGTGTAACTTGTTACAACGAGCTCTTGGTCACCTCCATAACAAAGAAACATATCCTTAGTTCCTTTTAAGTACTTCAGGATATTCTTGACCGCTGTCCAGTGCTTCATTCCTGGATCACTTTGATATCTGCTAGTCAAACTAACATCATGCGCTATATCCGGTCTTGTACATAGCATGGCATACATAATAGAGCCTACTGCCGAAGCATAGGGGATCTGATTCATCCTTTCTCTTTCTTCTGCCGTAGCCGGTCCTTGAGTCTTACTCAAGACCTTGCCTCGGTAACATAGGTAAAAACCCTTTCTTACTTTCGTCCATTCTAAACTTCTTTAGAATCTTGTCCAGGTATGTACTCTGCGATAGCCCTATTAGGCGTCTTGATCTATCTCTATAAATCTTGATGCCTAATATATACGATGCTTCACCAAGGTCTTTCATTGAAAAACTATTATTCAAATAACCTTTTACACTCGCTTAATAGTTCTATATCATTCCCAATCAATAATATGTCATCTACATATAATATCGGGAATGCTACGGAGCTCCCACTCACTTTCTTGTAAATACAGGCCTCTCCATGACATCGTATAAACCCGAAGTCTTTGATCACCTTATCAAAGCGTCGGTTCCAACTTCTTGATGCTTGCTTCAGTCCATAGATTGAACGCTGAAGTTTGCATACTTTGTCAGCATTTTTAGGATCGATAAAACCTTTGGGTTGTACCATATACAACTCTTCCTCAATGTCTCCATTAAGGAATGCCGTTTTGACATCCATCTGCCAAATCTCATAATCGAAAAATGCAGCTATTGCTAACAAAATCCTCACAGATTTTAGCTTCGCTACGGGTGAGAAAGTCTCATCGTAGTCAACTCCTTGAATTTGTCGGAAACCCTTTGCGACAAGTCGAGCTTTATAGACAGTAATATTACCATCAAGCATCTGTTTTTCTCTTGAAGATCCATTTATTTTCGACAGCCTTTCGGCTATCAGGTAAGTCTACCAAAGTCCATACTTTGTTATCATACATGGATCCCATTTCGGATTTCATGGCTTCTTGCCATTTGTTGGAATCTGGGCTCATCATCGCTTCTTCATACGTCGCAGGGTCCTCATCATTGTTATCCACAATCATGACATTTAGACAAGGATCATACCAATCAGGAGTGGCACGTTCCCTTGTCGATCCGCGAGGTTCAGTAGTTTCCTCGTTCGAAGTTTCATGATCATTATCATTAGCTTCCTCTCGTTGCCGGTGTAGGCGGTACGGGTACAACTTCCGGTACTGCGCTACTCTGATCAACGAGTATAGATTCATTAATCTCATCGAGTTCTACTTTTCTTCCAGTCACCTCTTTAGTGAGAAATTCTTTCTCAAGAAAAGTTCCGTTCTTAGCAACAAAGATTTTGCCTTCGGATCTGTGATAGAAAGTGTACCCTATAGTTTCCTTAGGGTATCCTATGAAGACGCATTTCTCCGCTTTGGGTTCTAGCTTGTCCGGTTGTAACTTTTTTACATAGGCTTCGCAACCCCAAACTTTAAGGAACGACAGCTTAGGTTTCTTATTAAACCATAATTCATACGGTGTCGTTTCTACGGATTTTGATGGTGCTCTATTTAAAGTGAATGCGGCTGTCTCTAATGCATAACTCCAAAATGATAACGGCAAATCAGTAAGAGACATCATAGAACGAACCATATCTAAGAGAGTTCGATTACGACGTTCGGACACACCGTTTCGTTGTGGTGTTCCCGGCGGTGTCAATTGTGAAAGTATTCCGCATTTCTTTAAATGCATGCCAAACTCATAACTCAGATATTCACCTCCACGATCGGATCGTAGAAATTTGATCTTCTTGTTACGTTGATTTTCTACTTCACTTTGGAATTCCTTAAACTTTTCGAAAGTTTCGGATTTATGTTTCATGAAATAGATATACCCATATCTACTCGGATCATCTCGTGAAGGTTAGAACATAACGATAACCACCGCGCGATGCTACACTCATTGGTCCGCACACATCGGTATGTATGATTTCCAATAAGTCGGTAGCTCGCTCCATCATACCAGAAAATGGAGTCTTAGTCATTTTTCCCATTAGACATGCTTCGCATCTATCAAGTGACTCAAAGTCAAGTGATTCAAGTAATCCATCAGTATGGAGTTTCTTCATGCGTTTCACTCCAATATGACCAAGACGACAGTGCCACATATAAGTAGAATTATCATTCAATTTAATTCGTTTAGCATCAATGTTATGTATATGCGTATCACTACTATCGAGATCTAACAGAAATAAGCCATTCTTTTCAGGTGCTCGACCATAAAAGATATTATTCATAAAAATAGAACAACCATTATTCTCAGATTTGAATGAATAACCGTCTTGCATTAAACAAGATCCGGATATAATGTTCATGCTCAACGCAGGTACATAATAACAATTATTTAGGCTTAAAACTAATCCCGAAGGTAGATGTAGAGGAAGTGTGCCGACTGCGATCACATTGACCTTGGATCCGTTTCCAACGCGCATCGTCACTTCATCTTTCGGCAGTTGTCGTTTATTCTTTAGTTCCTGTTTCGAGTTACAAATATGAGCAACCGAACCAGTATCAAATACCCATGTACTAGAACGAGAACCAGTGAAATGAACATCTATAACATGTATATCAGATATACCTTCTTTCTTCTTCTTGACAAGGCCGCTCTTCAGATCTGCCAAATACTTGGAGCAATTACGCTTCCAGTGTCCCTTCTCCTTGCAGTAATAGCACTCAAGCATCAGGCTTAGGGCCGTTCTTAGGTTTCACAGGAGGCGTGGCAGCTTTCTTGCCACCCTTCTTGAATTTTCCCTTAGACTTGCCCTCGTTTCTTGAAACCGGTGGTCTTGTTGACCATCAACACTTGGTGCTCTTTCTTGATCTCAATCTCAGCAGCTTTTAGCATGCCAAAGAGTTCAGGTAACTCCTTGTTCATGTTCTGCATATTGTAGTTCATCACAAAGTTCTTGTAACTTGGTGGCAGTGATTGAAGGACACGATTAATCCCCAGTCTGTTAGGAATCACTATTCCCAAGTCACTGAGTTTCTTCGCATGCCCGGTCATGGCGAGCATGTGCTCACTAATGGAGCTGCCTTCTTCCATCATACAGCTGAAGAAATGTTTCGATGCTTCATAGCATTCCACGGCCGCATGAGTCTCAAAATAGCTTTCAGCTCATTCATCAACTCATGAGGATCGTGGTGCTCAAAACGTTTTTGAAGATCGGATTCCGGATCGCACGAGATGGCACACCGAACTTGAGAGTACCGAGTTTTCCGAGTCTCGTAAACAGCTTTTACTTCATCGGTTTCGGTTTCGCAGGAGGGTCACCTAGCGGTGCATCAAGCACATATTGCAGATTTCCGCCAGAGAGGAAGATCCTCACATGACGGAACCAGTCGGTGAAGTTGCTACCGTTGCTCTTAAGTTTTTCTTTCTCTAGGAACCGGTTAAAATTGATTGGGGACGCCATCTCTACAACATATATTTGCAATAGTTTAGACTAAGTTTATGACAAATTGAGTTCAAATTTTAATTCAACATAATTAAAAATCTAGGTGAACTCCCACTCAAAACAATATCCCTCGCATTGTCTTAGTGATCACACGAACCAAATCCACCGCACCTAAACCCGATCATCACGAGAAAAGGTGTGATTTCAATGGCGAACACTCAAAGTGTTCATCATATCAATCATATGATTCATGCTCTACCTTTCGGTATCATGTGTTCCGAGACCATGTCCGTACATGCTAGGCTCGTCAAGGCCACCTTAGTATCCGCATGTGCAAAACTGTCTTGCACCCGTTGTATGTACTTATTGAATCTATCACACCCGATCATCACGAGATGCTTCGAAACGACAAGACTTGATAACGGTGCTACTAAGGATGAACACTTTATTATCTTGAGATTTTAGTGAGGGATCATCTTATAATGCTACCGTCGCGATCTAAGCAAAATAAGATGCATAAAAAGGATTAACATCACATGCAGTTCATATGTGATATGATATGGCCCTTTTGTCTTTGCGCCTTTGATCTTCATCTCCAAAGCACGGACATGATCTCCATCATCTTCGGGCATGATCTCCATCATCGTCGGCGAAGCACCAAGGTCAATGGCGCCGTCTTCATGATTGTCCTCCATGTAGCAACTATTACAACTACTTTGAAATACTACTCAACATGAAATTTAAAGACAACCATAAGGCTCCTGCCGGTTGCCACAATACAATAATGATCATCTCATACATATTCATCATCACATTATGGCCATATCACATCACCAAACCCTGCAAAAACAAGTTAGACGCTCTCTAATTTGGTTTGCATATTTTACGTGGTTTAGGGTTTTCGATATAGATCTAATCTACCTACGAACATGAACCACAACGTTGATACTAATGTTGTCAATAGAAGAGTAAATTGAATCTTTACTATAGTAGGAGAGACAGACACCCGCAAAGCCTCTTATGCAATACAAGTTGCATGTCGAACGAGGAACAAGTCTCATGAACGCGGTCATGTAAAGTTAGTCCGAGCCGCTTCATCCCACTATGCCATAAAGATGCAAAGTACTCAACTAAAGATAACAAGAGCATCAACGCCCACAAACCATTGTGTTCTACTCGTGCAACCATCTATGCATAGACACGGCTCTGATACCACTGTAGGATAACGTTGCATAGAAAACAAAAAATTTCCTACCGCGAACACGAAATCCAAGCCAAGATGCAATCTAGAAGACGGTAGCAACGAGGGGGTATCGAGTCTCACCCTTGAAGAGATTCCAAAGCCTACAAGATGAGGCTCTTGTTGCTGCGGTAGACGTTCACTTGCCGCTTGCAAAAGCGCGTAGAAGATCTTGATCACGATCGGTTCCGGCGCCACGAACGGGCAGCACCTCCGTACTCGGTCACACGTTCGGTTGTTGATGAAGACGACGTCCACCTCCCGTTCCAGCGGGCAGCGGAAGTACTAGCTCCTCTTGAATCCGACAGCACGACGGCGTGGTGTCGGTGGCGGTGGAGAACTCCGGCGGAGCTTCGCTAAAGCACGCGGGAGCTATGGAGGAGAGGGGGCGGCTAGGGTTTGGGAGGGGGTGGCCGGCCACTCAAGGGGGCGGCCAGGCTGTGGTCTTGGGGTGGCCGGCCCCCTCCCCTTGGCCCCTCATTATATAGGTGGAACCCCAAGAGGTGGTGTCCAAGTCTTCGAATAAGACCCGAACCAAAAACCTTCCATAGGAGGGGGGAAACCTAGCCAAGCTAGGACTCCCACCAAGGTGGGAGTTCCACCTCCCATGTGGGGGTGGCCGGCCCCCTAAGGGGAGTCCACTTGGGACTCCTCCCCCACTAGGGTTGGCCGGCCATGGAGGTGGAGTCCCATGTGGACTCCACCTTCCTTGGTGGTTTCTTCCGGACTTTTCTAGAACCTTCTAGAACCTTCCATAGAACCTTCCGCGACATTTTTATTCACATAAAATGACATCCTATATATGAATCTTATTCTCCGGACCATTCCGGAACTCCTCGTGATGTCCGGGATCTCATCCGGGACTCCGAACAAATATTCGAACTCCATTCCATATTCAAATACTACCATTTCAACATCCAACTTTAAGTGTGTCACCCTACGGTTCGTGAACTATGCGGACATGGTTGAGTACTCACTCCGACCAATAACCAATAGCGGGATCCGGAGATCCATAATGGCTCCCACATATTCAACGATGACTTTAGTGATCGAATGAACCATTCACATACAATACCAATTCCCTTTGTCTCGCGATATTTTACTTGTCCGAGGTTTGATCTTCGGTATCACTCTATACCTTGTTCAACCTCGTCTCCCGACAAGTACTCTTTACTCGTACCGTGGTATGTGGTCTCTTATGAACTTATTCATATGCTTGCAAGACATTAGACGACATTCCACCGAGAGGGCCCGGAGTATATCTATCCGTCATCGGGATGGACAAATCCCACCGTTGATCCATATGCCTCAACTCATACTTTCCGGATACTTAATCCCACCTTTATAGCCACCCATTTACGCAGTGGTGTTTGATGTAATCAAAGTACCTTTCCGGTATAAGTGATTTATATGATCTCATGGTCATAAGGACTAGGTAACTATGTATCGAAAGCTTATAGCAAATAACTTAATGACGAGATCTTATGCTACACTTAATTGGGTGTATCCATTACATCATTCATACAATGATATAACCTTGTTATTAATAACATCCAATGTTCATGATTATGAAACTAATCATCCATTAATCAACAAGCTAGTTAAGAGGCATACTAGGGACTCTTTGTTGTTTACATATCACACATGTATCAATGTTTCGGTTAATACAATTATAGCATGGTATATAAACATTTATCATAAACATAAGATATATAATAACCACTTTATTATTGCCTCTTGGGCATATCTCCAACATTTGTAACCATGACTTCCATGACACAGAACACTGCACGGAAGATGCGGCGGTTAGCCAACTTGCTAGGTTGCCGCGAAGGGGAAATTGTGTCATCCTCTTCTGAAGAGGCAGAGGTTAGGACTATTTTGTTACCCTCAAACATGTGCATAGTAATTTCAACTTTTGCAATCTTATGTGTTCATGTTTGTGCAGATTCCTGACGACACCATTCTGAGTCAAAGCATTAGTCGAGGGAAGAAGCAAGGCACACGGTCTGCGTACCAGCTGAAGCCGAGGGGCAAGGCTCCAAACCGTTACACTCCGGACGATTATGTCAACCAAGGAAAGAATGTTGTGGTTGAGTCCGATGAGGAGCCGGCGCGGAGATCCGATTTGAGGAGGATGAGGAATGATGAGCCGTCATCTTCAGAGGAGGAGGAGCAGGAGGTGCAGCAGCAACAAAGCAACGGCAGTGGACGAAAAAGATGGCCATCCGGAAGCAGCCCGTGAGGAGGGGACGTCGAGGATAGATGGACTTCTGTTGTGAACTCTATCTTCATTGCGTGTTGTGAACTCTATGTCATTGCTACGTGTTGTGAACTCTTTGTCATTTTGAACCATGTCATCATTGTTATGCGTTGTTTGAATCTATGTGCTACGTGTGAGCTATGATGTGTGTATGAAATTGCTATTGAAATTGCTATTGTTGTATAGAAAACTATTGAAATAAGGTAGGAATCTCATGTGTTAAGCAAAAGTCAGTGTGTGCCGCCGATGACCAGTGTGGCGCCGACGGCACGGGCGCCACACATTGCAACTTATATGTCGAAAACATCCAGGGGCTCCGGACGCTTAGTCCTTAGCCGTTTTGGCGACCCTGTTTGTGTGGCGCCGCTGGCATCAGCGCCACACTGTGAAGTGTGGCGCCCGTGGCATCAGCGCCACACAAACAGGCTCGCCAAAACGGCTAAGTCCCAGGCGAATTGTCTTACAGTATGTTTTGGGCAATTATAAGTGGATGTGTGGCGCTGATGGGAGCGGCGCCACACATCCTGCCACGTCGGAGCGGAGCACACATCAGTGTCGACCGCGCCACGGCGGATGGCCGAGTGGCGCCGCAGGCATGGGCGCCACACAGTGAGGTGTGGCGCCGATGTGAGGGGCGCCACACAAAAGGGTTAGATGGGTGAAATAGTTTCCCCGGAGGGTCAGTCTGTGCTATAGTTCCAGAAAAGGGTTATTTCTGTGTAAATCGCCACGCAGACCACAGGTGGCTGTCATGTCCTTCCTTGTTTTCCGCCGACCACCGGTGCCACCCAGGCTGACGCACACTATTCTCCCACCTCGATCCTTATCTCCTGATTTGGCACTCTTTGTTTGGCATTACACATTCTCACAATGAACAATTCACATTCTCCAAGAAGGGAAAAGGGATAGATTCACTAAAGAACAAGATGGTGCTAGGAATGATAACGCTGATCGGGTATTTGATGTGCTTCAAGCTCAGTGGGCTATTGTACATTCTCCTAGAATTTGGAACGTTGAGACAATGTGAGAGATGACGACCATTCATAACCATGTCCAACATGATTGTAAAGGATGAATGTGATGACAGTCTATTACCAAGGGTGAGACATTTAGGGCAAGTTGATTGAACATGAGGTTGGACCGGCAACACATCAAGAGTTCCTCCATGTGTATGCAACTCATGTTTAAAACAATTTGGTTGAGCAATGGACTCACGTTTCTTGCAATTTATTTATTTGTGTGAGCAATTGTTGCTTTGATAGATCGGGACACCCTAGATCCTCTAATTATCCTCTCTCTTTTCCTTTGGTTGCCCGACACGTCACTTCCTTCTTCGGCGTTGCATTGTTTAAGTATAATGCATGACCAAATTTATATCGTGCGAAGTATTTTATTTGCATAAATTACATGTATAAAATGACCAAACCCAGTAATATAAATGAGGAAAAACAGGTAAAACTTGCCCAAATGGGTCGCACACTCGCACCTTGGGTTTCCATGCCAATCCGGGGAGAATATGAGGATGATGCATGTCCACATAGCCGTTCAAACGAATTAAAATAGAACGCTTTCGTGTCCAAGATCTATCGGTTCGTTGGAGTTGCCCTAAGCACTTCGACACATTTACTTCTTAGCTGAAATTTACATTGGCTCTCCCAACATTTTACCCCACGAATTCAGACAAGATCGAGCGTGACAGGCTCAAATTAAGTTGGATCGTACGGGCATAAACATGCACATCAATACGTACATCATACCAGACACTAGTAGAAAACCTCTCATCCATCTAAGCCATTGGTACCGGTTCCCTTACGAACCGGTACCAATGGGGTTATCTATACCGGTTGAATGGCTCTGGCGGGCGAGGAGATTTGGTACCGGTTCGTTAGGAGCTTTCGTACCGGTTCGTGTTAGGAACCGGTACGAAAGGTCTTCGGCCAAAATTCAGACGCGTGGTGGGGCCCGGGCTGGACCTTTGGTACCGGTTCGTAACACGAACCGGTACGAAAGGGTACCCAGCCATATCAAAATCGCCCAGATCGTCCCGAGCCCCCTGCTGGCTCTCATTTTTCTCTTCTTCCTCACAATCTAAATTTTTCTCCACCTCTCACACTCCAATAATCTTTATTTTTCTCCACCATTTTAACAAGATTAGCGGCATGCATCTATCCAAGGGTTAGCAATATCATCCTTTCTTCCGGCGTTTCTAATTTAGCTCATTTCTTTGGTAGTTTAACTCGTACTATTTTTCTAGTGCTAGCAAGGTGTTTGATGAAATGCCTAAGTTAGGGATTTTACTTTTTTTATAATCAATTTGAGCTGAAATTATGGTATATTTTGTAGGTTTTAATTAGTATCATCCCCGTCCTCACCGCCGTCGATCGCTAGCGTCGTCCCCTAGCCGGCACCGTACAACCTCGGTGAGCCTCTTCTTTTTTATAAAAAAAACTTAGTTTTATGTGATGAACTTGAATATTAATTAAGTTGGTCACTCATATATCCATGATGTTGTGTACTTAATGATTTTTGATATACATATAAAATGCAGATGAGTCGACAATGGATGTACGGTGACCGGGTCCATCCCGAGTTCATTACTGGCATGCATTATTTTCTCAGCGTGGCTGAGGCAAACAGAGCGATCGAATGGTTTCATGTATTGTCCATGTAGTTCCTGTAAGAATATGAAGGATTACTCTACCTCGAAGACCCTTCACGTCCACCTGCTGGAGAATGGTTTCATGCCCAGCTATAATTGTTGGACCAAGCACGGAGAAAGAGGGGTTATATTGGAAGACAACGAAGAAGAAGAGGATAGTGACAACTATCCCTTATTCACCGAAGACGGTGGTAGTAGAATGGGGGAAGACGAAGCTGAAGAAGAGCTCATTTTCGATGAGCCGATTTTTGATGACCCGGATGACGATTTGGGTCGGGCCATTCTTGATGCGAAGATGAACTGCGGAAATGAAAAGGAGAGGTTGAAGTTGGAGAAAATGTTAGAGGATCACAACAAACTGTTGTACCCAAATTGCGAAAATGGTCAGAAAAAGCTGGGTACCACGCTGGAATTGCTGCGAGTGGAAGGCGAGAGAATGGTACTTCGACAAGGGATTTGAAAAGTTGCTGAAAATAATAAAGAAGATGCTTCCAGGGGAGAACGTGTTGCCCTCTAGCACGTACGAAGCAAAGAAGGTTGTCTGCCCTCTAGGATTAGAGGTGCAGAAGATACATGCATGCATCAATGATCGCATCCTCTACCGCGGGAGTACGAGAATTTGAATGCATGCCCGGTATGTAGTGCATTGAGGTATAAGATCAGGCGAGATGACCCCGGCGATGTTGAGGGTGAGTCCACCCCCGGGAAGAGGGTTCCTGCGAAGGTAATGTGGTATGCTCCTATAATACCACGGTTGAAACGTTTGTTCCGGAACAAAGAGCATGCCAAGTTGTTGCGATGGCACAAAGAGGACCGTAAGAAAGATGTGATGCTCGAGACACCCCGCCGACGGGTCGCGAGTGGAGAAAAATCGACAGAGAGTTCAAGTCATTTTCAGATGACGCAAGGAACTTAAGATTTGGTCTAAGTACGGATGGCTTTAATCCTTTCGGGAGCAGAGCTCCAGTCATAGCACCTGGCCGGTGACTCTATGTATCTATAACCTTCCTCCTTGGTTGTGCATGAAGCGGAAGTTCATTATGATGCCGGTGCTCATCCAGGGCCCGAAGCAACCCGGCAACGACATTGATGTGTACCTGAGGCCATTGGTTGAAGAACTTTTAGAGTTGTGGCGTGACGAAGGTGTACCTGTGTGGGATGAGCACGAACAAAAGGAATTTAACCTACGAGCGTTGTTATTTGTAACCATCAATGATTGGCCTGCTCTTGGTAACATTTCAGGGCAGTCAAACAAGGGATACAATGCATGCACACACTTGTTTAGGTGAGACTGATAGTATTTATTTGGGAAACAAGAATGTGTACCGGGGCATCGTCGATTTCTTCCAAAACAACATCACGTAAGAAAGAGAGGAAAGCATTTCGGAGGTGAGGCGGATAACCGAACCAAGCCTACCCGCCCTAATGGGGAAGTTATATATGATATGGTCAAGGATTTAGAAGTGATCTTTGGAAAGGGTCCCGGCGGACAATCTGTTCCGCATGATGTTGACGGACACGTACCCATGTGGAAGAAGAAGTCGATATTTTGGGAGCTACCCTACTGGAAATTCTTAGAGGTTCACTCAGCAATCGACGTGATGCACGTGACGAAAAATCTTTGCGTGAACCTGCTAAACTTCTTGGGCGTGTATGGGAAGACAAAAGATACACCGGATGCACGGCAGGACCAGCAAAGTATCCACGAAGGAAACAACCCGAATCCAGAGAAGTATCAAGGTCCTGCCGGCTATGCTCTTACCAAAGAGGAGAAGGAGATCTTTTTTGAAGTCCCGAGTAGCATCAAGGTCCCGTCCGGCTTCTCGTCGAATATAAAGGGAATAATAAACATGTCGGAGAAAAAGTTTCAAAACCTAAAGTCTCATGACTGCCACGTGATTATGACACAATTACTTCCGGTTGCATTGAGGGGGCTTCGCCGGAAAATGTTCGAGTACCCATTGTGAAGCTATGTGCGTTCCTCAATGCAATTTCTCAGAAGGTGATCAATCCACTTACTCTACAAAATTTACGGAAGGATGTGGTCCAATGTCTAGTCAGCTTCGAGTTGGTGTTCCCACCATCCTTCTTCAATATTATGACACATCTCCTAGTTCACCCGGTCGAAGAGATTGGCGTTCTCGGTCCTGTATTTCTACACAACATGTTCCCCTTTGAGAGATTCATGGGAGTCTTAAAGAAGTACGTTCATAACCGTGCTAGGCCGGAAGGAAGCATCTCCAAGGGCTATGGAACGAGAGGAGGTCATTGAGTTTTGTGTTGACTTTATTCCCGACCTTAAGCCGATCGGTGTTCCCGAATCGCGCTATGAGGGGAGACTGCGTGGAAAAGGCACGCTAGGAAAGAAATCAGCAACGTGTATGGACGGACATTCTTTCACTCAAGCACACTACACAGTTCTACTTAATTCCATCTTGGTGGCTCCGTACAAAGAGGAACACAAGGAGATCTTACGCTCTAAATACCCGGAGCAACGTGAAGATTGGATTGATGGAGAACACATGAAGACTTTCGGCGGTTGGTTGCAAACACGTCTCATGAATGTCACCGATGACGAGCAGCTGTACTTGTTGGCCAAGCAACCATCTTCTACTATATCGACTTTTCAAGGGTACGAGATTAATGGGAACACATTTTACACTTTCGCCCAAGACAAAAAGAGCACCAACCAAAACGAGTGGTGTCCGCTTTGATGCGAGAAGATGGCAATGGGAACAAGGTCACATATTATGGGTACATAGAGGAGATATGGGAACTTGACTATGGACCTAATTTCAAGGTCCCTTTGTTCCGGTGTAAATGGTTCAACCTCGAAAGACGGGGTACGGGTAGACCCGCGATACGGAATGACTACGGTGGATTTCAAGAATCTTGGGTACGACACCGAACCATTCGTCCTAGCCGGTGAAGTGGCTCAGGTTTTTTATGTGAAGGATATGTCTAGCAAACCGAAAAAAAGAAAAGAAAGGCAAGAGGACACATCATACGATGAGCCAAAGCGGCACATAGTTCTTTCGGGAAAAAGAAACATCGTGGGAGTAGAGGACAAGACAGACATGTCAGAAGATTATAATAAGTTTGACGATATTCCACCCTTCAAGGTAAAAATTGACCCAAGCATCATCTTAAACAATGAAGATTGTCCATGGTTGCGTCGCAGTAAGAAGAAAGGGAAACGAGCGAAGAAAACTCGGAAGACTAGCTAGCTACATATAGGGATCATAACTTGTGTATCTCAATATGGAAATCACTTTTGTGTAATGATGTTACTCGTATGTAAGATATTAACAATGGAGATGGTTGGCTTGTTTTACTAGTTAAGTCACGGGCTTGCGGGGAAATTTTCCGAGGCGGAACTTCCGAATATGCCATATATAGGGCATGTGCACCAAGGGCATATTCGAGAAGTTCCGCCACGGTGATTTCCCAACCCTTTCCGCAACATTGTTAGAGGAGATGGAGTCTTCCACGGGCTTGCAGGAAAAAAATTCCGAGGCGGAACTTCCGAAGATGCCATATGGCGTGTGCACCAAGGGCATCTTCGACAAGTTCCGCCACGGGAGATTTCCCAACCCTTTCCCCAACATTTGTTAGAGGAGATGGAGTCTTCCACGGGCTTGCGGGGAAATTTTTCCGAGGCGGAACTTCCGAAGATGCCATAGGGCGTGTGCACCAAGGGCATCTTCGACAAGTTCCGCCACGGGAGATTTCCCAACCCTTTCCTCCATCCATGGTGATGAAACTCTCCATCCATGTTGGCTTGTTGAGCTGCTTCCCATGGTGTATCGATGCTCCTTTTATAGGCGAGAGCGTCCTTATCCTGCCGACAGCCTTTAGTACCGGTTGTAGACACGAACCGGTACTAAAGGTTACCCACGCGTCCTTATCCCACCGACAGAGCGTCGTGCGCTACATACTTTATCTCATCGAGCAGGGCGTCCTTATCCTGCCGACAGCTTTAGTACCGGTTGCACCCACCAACCGGTACTAAAGGTTACCCACGCGTCCTTATCCCACCGACAGGGCGTCGTGCGCTACATACTTTATCTCATCGAGCAGGGCGTCCTTATCCTGCCGACAGCTTTAGTACCGGTTGTAGACACGAACCGGTACTAAAGGTTACCCACGCGTCCTTATCCCACAGACAGAGCGTCGTGCGCTACATACTTTATCTCATCGAGCGGGCGTCCTTATCCCGTCGACAGCTTTAGTACCGGTTGCACCCACCAACCGGTACTAAAGGTTACCCACGCGTCCTTATCCCACCGACAGGGCGTCGTGCGCTACATACTTTATCTCATCGAGCAGGGCGTCCTTATCCTGCCGACAGCTTTAGTACCGGTTCCACCCACCAACCGGTACTAAAGGTTTGCCTCTGTCTTCCCGCGCTTTCCACCGGTTCCCGCCTTTGTCTTCCCGCCATTTTTTCACTATATATATGTAGGCTTGGCCACCATTTACATATCACATCTAGACTCATATCCGCAAACCTCATCATTCTCTCCCATGGCTTCCATCGCATCTCTAACCCCCGGGAGGCGGAGGCGCTTTGCGCCTCGAACTACCCCTGCCCGCCGGGCTACCGCGTCCCGACCGGCTGGTTGCTAAGCGTCGGAGGCGTACCGGTCCCTCCGGTCCCTCTAGGTGTGGCGCGCGAGATGGCCATCACGAACCACTACTACTTCGAGCTCACGCCGGAGCAAGCGGAGGAATCCCCAGTGGCATCCCGACTACAACCCGACTTGGGAAAGCTTCTTCATCAATCGGCGTGAGAGGGCGCTTTCCAGGCACGAGGAGGGCGGCCCGCCTCCTTCGAACTTCAACGAGGCCGGCCGTCGGCTGTGGTGGCGCGGCCGGACTCTCCCGGGCGTCATGGCCTACCGTGGCCCCCGCCTGCGCTACCCTCAGTCCCAGCCCACGCGTGCTCACCCGCCGACGTTCGAGTACCGCGACCCCGATGCCAGCGACGATGATGACGGCGACTACGACGACTACGGTGGCGACTACTACGGGGCTAGGCACGAGTATGACCGAATGACTCCAACAGTAGAATTTGGCCATGTATCTTTAATTTTCAGTTAAGCTATGTACTTTTAACTCGAGTTCACTCGTAATAAAATTTTATTCCCGCCCTTTCTTTCCCGCCTTTTTTCTCCCACGCGCGTCGTCGTGGCAGGAAAGTTTCCCGCGCGACGTCGTACGTGGCGGGAAACTTTCCCGCGCGGACGGCGTCGTGGCGGGAGTAAAGAAAACAAATAGACAAGAAATATAAAAGAAAAGGAAAGGAAAGAAAAGAAATAGAAAAGAAAAAGAAAAGCAATAGAAAATAATAAAAAGAAAAGAAATAGAAAATAAAAGAAAAGAAAAGAAAAAGAAACAGAAAAGTAAAAAAGAAACAGAAAAGTAAAAAAGAAATAGAAAAGAAAAGGAAAGAAAAAAATAGAAATAGAAAAGAAATAGAAAAGAAAAGGAAAGAAAAAAGTAGAAAAGAAAAGGAAAGGAAAGAAAAGAAAAAGAAACAGAAAAGTAAAAAAGAAATAGAAAAGTAAAAAAGAAATAGAAAAGAAAAGGAAAGAAAAAAATAGAAAAGAAAAGGAAAGAAAAGAAAAGAAAAAGAAACAGAAAAGTAAAAAAGAAACAGAAAAGTAAAAAAGAAACAGAAAAGAAAACAGCAAAAGAAAAGAAAACAGCAAAAGAAAAAGAAAACAAAAAAAAATACCTTTGGTACCGGTTGGTATCACCAACCGGTACGAAAGACCTTTCGTACCGGTTGGTGGTACCAACCGGTACCAAAGGGCTATCCTAGTATAGGACTTAGCGGCGCGGGGCAAAAGTTCCCCATTCTTCTTCTTCTTCCGCGCGCCACCTCGCCGTTCGCACAGCCGCAGCCTCGCGCGCGAGCTCGCCGTTCGCAGCCTCGCCGTCGCAGCCGCCATCGCAGCCGCCGTCGCAGCCGCCGTCGCCGCCGCAGGTAAGTCCTCCGCCCCCGGCCTTTTTTCCTACGCTTCCTCCGCTCGCTGCCCGCCCTCGCCGACGTGCGCCCTCACCGAGGCCGCCTCGCCGACGCCGCTTTTCCGACGCCGCCTCGCCGAGCCTCGCCGACGCCGCCTCGCCGAGCCTCGCCGACGCCGCCTCGCCGCAGACGCGACGCCCAGCTAGACGCCCAGACGACCAGACGCGACGCCGCCTCGCCGTTGCCGCCTGCTGAACGCCGACGCCCTTAGGGTGTTCGGTCAAATGCGGACGCCGCTGAAGGGCGCGGCGTGGCCGCAGCTCGGTGACCTCGCCTGCAGGGAACCGGCGGACGCCGCTGAAGGGCGCGGCGTGGCCGCACAGCTCGGCGGCGGCCGCCCTCGCCGCCTCGCGGTCGTCGCCCTTTAGGGCCGGACTCCGCCACCCGCTGCCCCTCGCCGAGGCCGCCGCCGCCGCCGCGCACGCGGGCCTGCTCGCCCTCGCGCTCCTCCTGCTGCTCCTCCGCGGGGCGCGCGCCCTCGCCTCGCACTGCGCCTCCTGCCTCAAGCCGCCCCGCCGCCGCGACGGGGCTCTCCACGACGCCGCCGACGCGGCCTCGGCGTCCACCACGGGCGCATGGTACAGGGCCGCGCTCGCCTGCTGCGGCTACGCCCTGCTAGTGCAGCTCGCCGCGCTCGCCTACGAGGTCGCATCGACATGGCCCCACGTCACCCCCGACGCGCTGCTGCTGCCCGGCGTGCAGGCGCTGGCCTGGGCCTCCCTGCTTGGTTGGTCTGATAGGGTCCAGCGGGGTCGAGCTGGAGTTCAGCGATGACGACAGCAGTGTCCACGAGCCGCTGCTGCTCGGCGCAGATGCCGTGCGGATTGTCCACCGTGATTCTTGTCCCGGCCCGGCGCCGCGCCAATCTGCCCCAGACCGAACCCGCACCGGCCCTTAGCAGCGCCATCATGAAAATCCTCTCCCGGCCGCGTCCTCGCCGCAAAAGCACGAGTCGCCCTCGGCCTTGCTCTCGCCGTTAATAATGGGGAGTTTGGGGTACCACGACGTAGTAGTTGACGGGGACCGAGAGGCCCCGTAGCTGGAAGGTGTTGCAGCAGATCCACTGGGCAGCCGAGGGGCCGGCGATGACGATACAGGACCCGTCGGAGCTGAAGGAGAGGTGGGTGAGAGGAGATGGCGGAGGAGGGGTAGGTCTAATCCTTTCCCCGGCATCGCCAGAGACCATGGAGCCAGGGTTTCCATATAGTGGACGTCATACATGGCAACTAACCTAGGAGCTAGATTAGGTTTTATACTACTGCCGTTTCCTTTATATTTCTTCTGTATTTATATTGGGAAGTTTAGTGAACCCTTGCACACTCTTCTAATCTGTTATTTATATGATCATGACATGATGAATGAGAAATACAATTGCTTTCTTAATTTTGCAGTGACATTGAGGTATGGAGGACGGCACCTTCGTCCGAGATGAGGAGGGGGAAGAAGCGGTGCAGCAATTGATCTATGAGAGTGCCCGTGGTCCGGAACCCGACGATGGAGATGACAACGATTTCCAAGACTTTCCGAATGATTTCGGCGAGGGACTTGAGTCCGAACAAATTAGAAGAGACAACGAAGTGTCCATCACAAACTCCGGCGAGGTGTATATCTATGTATCAATTAGTCTATATGTTCATCCCTAGATGCATTCATTTATTTGTATTGCACTTATTAACGAATAATTTTTTCTTTTAGCCTTACGGATCATCGAGCAAGTCTGTTAGAACAAAACGAGGCCCGACGCGGGTGCTAAAGTGCGAGGGCAGGTTAGCCCTCACGGCATTCAAGGCTAATGGTGAACCAGTGGAGCCCAAGGAGTTTTGCCGCAAATTTACAAATCAATCCGGAGTTATTGTTAGGGACCATGTACCGATCAGCATTCAAGAGTGGCATAAGCCGAAGAACCCGGAGAGTGGTGCTAGTTATGTCAACGACGCGATGAAAAAATTTCTTTGGGACACGCTCATGACAAAGTTCAGCCTACCGGAAGACATGACGGAAGGCCGGAAGAATAAAGTCAAGGAATGGACATGGAAGAAGATGGCCATACAATTCCGGACCTTCAAGAAAAATTTATGGGACAAATATAAGAATGAAGATCCGAGTATTCGATGATAATCTAGTGAAGATAAAAGATCACCGGGCCGCATTTAAGGAGTATAAGCAATCGTCTACTTTTGTGTCCCGATCGAAGAAAAATACCGAAAATGCTGCAAAGAAGAAACTTCCGCATCATTTGGGGTCAGGTGGCTACAAGAGTGCCATTCCGAAGTGGACAGCGTTTGAGAATAAACTGATGGATCATGGAATCACTCCACAGACATGGGACTGGCCCGAACGGTCCAAGTTATGGCTGTTCGCTCATGGGGCAGGGTTGGACCCAAAGACAGGGTTGATCATTGCGAAGGGAAAATGGAAGGACAAAATTGAGGCAATTGTACCGAAGCTTGTAAATGCAATTGACAAGGTCAGAAAGGGAGAGTACATTCCCGATCGAGAGAATGACGAGCTGACACTCGCTCTGGGGAACCCTGAACATGTTGGACGGGTACGAGCTCGCCCGGGTCTCACCATGAAGGAAGCGTGGCCGGACAGCGCTGACACTTATAGAAGCCGTTCGCGAAAGAAGAAGAAGGACGCCGACATTGTAACGGAGTTGTTATCTAGGGTGGAGGCTCTTGAGAGAAATCGGAGGGCACCCGATCAGCCGCTGTTTCTACAGGATCCACAAGCCGATGCTGCCCCATCTCGGCGAAGAAGCGAGTGTCGGTTCCTCGCATCTTGACGGATGTGGAGGAAGCTACCCCGTGGATTATGTCACGGAGAAGACAGATTGCGAGCTACATATGTTAATCAGGACCGCGTCCGTTAAGGTGGCGGTCGGCTATGTGTACCCAAGTGAAGATGGAGCAATGCACCATCATATGCCCATTCCACCTGGTTGTGTTCGTGTCGGGGTGGATGAAGTTGTTTCGGGTTTTGAAAAAGTGGAGCTTGATATTCCTAGAGGTGAAGATGAGAGGACACCGGCCGATGTCAAGCACGGTTTCGCCCTATGGCCGAAGAAGTACGTCGTCCTTTTGCAAAGGCCACCGACTCCTACACATGAGCAGCAAATGCCATCGACTCCTCCCGGTGGCGAGTCCCGGTGAGCAGCCAAGTCCACACCTACCTGAGAGGGACCCCAGCGTGAGTCCACCATCTCGAGATCCTCCGCGTAAGACAGCGTCCGTTAAGCGGAATGGTACGCCGCCTAGGAAGAAAGCTAGAAAGGAGAAAAAACTGCCGCCTACTGAGAACTTACCTTGGGAAAAAACTCCAGAGGAAAACGCGGAGGCCGTTCAGGCCGAGGTGAAGAAATTTTTTGCACCGAAAGTGCCGGAGATACCTTTCGAGAAGACACTAGATCGGGAGAAAGTTGTGCGTACCGTTGAGAATCTATATGACCCTGTACCATCGCCGCCATCCGACTATAGGCGTTCTATTGAAAGGTCGTATGACAAGATGATCGAGGCGACAAAACCCGTTAAATCGGGTATCGGGGAGATAAAAGGGATACACCAAGTCTACCAGCTCGGACAACAACCCGTTCAATCGGTCGAGCCTCTCAAGGTGTTTGACGGGAAGGCCGTTCAAAGTTCTCGACAAGACACAACCGATTACGCCTTGGCTGAACAAGCATATCAATTTGTTCAAGGGAAAGATTTGGTCGAGAATCTCGGAAGCTACCAACACGTATGCGTAGCTTGCATTCGTGGTACCTTAATGCCTCAAAGGAAGGGATCGAGACTATCATGGTGCGAGTTAGGGAAGAGCACTACTTCCGAGAATACTCGTGTGAACGTTGACTTCAACGAGCTTTTCCAGTTATACAATCTCCGGGCCCTCGACAAATCTATCATCGAGTTCCTATTGTCCGTAAGTGATTTATTTAATTTGAGAAGTCTTTAGCTCAGCTCGTTCATTGTCTGCAGATTATAATCCTTTGTGCGCTATATTATGCGGATCGAAGATACTCGAATGCAAAAGGGATGAAATCACGAACATTGGGTTCATTGATCCGCACACAATGCATGTTAAAACCATAGAAGATCCCGTCTATAACAAGGATACACCGGAGACTTTGCTAAGGTTTTTGAAGCGACAACGTGACAAAAACCTAATAATTTGGCCTTACAACTTCCGGTGAGTCTTACTTGTCTTATAACACATTATATTTTGCTCACCGTATGTCAAAATTTTAACTAATGCCTTATATATATGACACTACATATTTAAACGTGCGTAGGTTTCACTTTATTCTTCTCGTCATCAATATGCAAACTGGAGAAGTTGAAGTCTTTGACTCACTAAGCAAAGAACCGGAACTATACTTGTCTTGTTATTTAATGCTCAAAAGGTAATTTTAATTGTTATCGGTTTGTTTCGTTAATTTCCTGCTATGAACTAATTGATAACTCTTTTATGCATTTTCTTTTGTCGGGCAGCGTATGGGCAACTTTCATCAAGGAAGATACGTCCCATGAATGGCCACAGAGGCTGCGATGGAAGGCGAAAGTAAGTAGTACTACCTAGGTCCACACAACTTTAATTATCATACTTGACTATTGTTTGATTGACTTATATTCTTGTAAAGAAATGCCCGCAACAACCACAAGGGACTGATCTCTGTGGATTCTACGTTTGCGAGTACATCCACGGAATTGTCAGCGAGAGAATTAATAATGCAAGAAATAAAGAGGTACGAAAACAATATTCACAAATTTGTTTTCTTATCATAAGTTGTGCTGAGTTTCAGTAATAGTTGTTTCATTGTGGTTTGAATATATATATACACACACACATATCTCATGTACTCATTTGTATCTTATTCTTTTATAGTTGGCAACAAAGCGGAACAAGCTCTCAATCGATGACCGCTTCATAGCAATAGCCGAGGAATTGGCGGGATTCTTCCTTCAGGACGTCATACCACCATTCGCAGAGTTCCACTATGAATGAAGATGTACATGTTACATATATAGTTGACTCGAAGAGTACCACTATGCTACATGTAATATATAGAGTACGGCTCGGAGAGTACCACTACTATGCATGAAGATCGATCTTCATGCATAGTGCTTCTTAATTTGCGATCTTATGCAATTACATGTGTGTTATATTATATGCACCAACTTGCTATGCATCATATTGATCTTCATGTACTTCAATAAACCCAAACGCGTTTCGGTGCATCGACGCGATATGAAACAAACCGATATCCCTAAACCCCTCCAAAAACCCTAAAACTTCAATTCTCGCGCGGCAGAGATTCGGGCAAATTCCTGCCGGGGGGGAACCTTTGGTACCGGTTCGTATTACCAACCGGTACCAAAGATCCTTAGCCCTGAGCTCTCCTGGTGGCCCACGTGGAGGCCCCTTTTATACCGGTTCGTAAGCAACCGGTACGAAAGGGGGGGGGGGCTTTAGTGCCGAATAATTTGTACCGGTTGCAAAACCGGTACGAATGCCCCTCTGGAACCGGTACGCATGAGAGATTTTCTACTAGTGGAACCGGCCGGTACATGTGTATGGTTGCTGTAATTACAGGGCAAACCTGCAATTCATTGCGCGAGCTAACCGAACGTTTGTCCTCTACCCTACTTTTAATACGGGCGCGGGTGCCGCGGACGTTACCGCGACCATGTCGCGTGACTCCACCAAAATACAAGACACACACATAAAGTCCCTTGACCCCGTCGAAAATTTCCCGTTTCCAAACGTAGAGTAGCCGGGAACGAACGCCATCCAATTTCAAGTTTCGAAATCTTCTTGGCTCCGGATAGCCATTCGGTACCACTTTGTACGCACCTGGTGGTTGACGCAGTAGCTAACGCTGTCTGAATATATTTTTGGCTCTAACGAAACGTGCTGGTAGTTGCATGCTGTACTTTGAAGCATTTAAAGTGGTGTCGACCTTCGGTGCAAATAAGTGCGAATCAATTTTAAAATTTTCGAGGAAGTTTATGTTCAACCTTCTAGGTGTGATCTTAAACATGATTATCCAATTTAAAGTACGGTTTTGCTAATTCTTAGACTGAGAATTAGGTTAATTAATTCTTGTCAGACTCCAAAACCTTTAGGTTACATCATGACTCGTACTAGTTATAAGTTGCATCGTCGGAATGCAACTAAGATATTTTAAATTGCACGCGGAGAAGGATTTGAGTATGTAAGGAAAAAAACTTGGAGGGGGGCGGGATTTTCGGTAACCGTGGTTACATGAGATAACGAGTCATATACCTACGAAGTTCTCAAACAAAATTTGAATTTCAAAGTAAAAAATGTCTAAACATTTTGAATAATCTTTACAGGAGGAGGAATCAAAAGTTTCGAACAAATTAGATTGGGCATGAAGTTATAGTGGAAGGAAAACACATATGGTTTTGGTTGGACTAGTCAACCAACTCAAATTCAAAACAAATTAAGATGGTCTGGGATTTTTTGCAGGATAAACCCATTTACCGGAGGGGTCTAGGCATTCCGGTTAACGACCGGTAACCATGGTATTCCAATGGGTAACCCCCAGATCGTTGGATTGCTTTGTGATTTATGTTAGTCATGAATTACATCATAGCTTGCAACTGAGATTTCATGACGTCACCTGATTAAAAAATAAGTTAATTGTGATCGATTTATTCCTTAAGAAAATTTTAGTTTGACCTTCTAGGTTGTGATCTTAAAGCATGTTTTTCCTATTTAAAATAATATTTGCTATACGCTTTGCGGTGGCGTATATGCACCTATCTATGTCACGAGCACTTGATATTTCTAGGAATAAGAAGTCGGCGCCATGACGTGTATGGAAGTTGTACATGCTAATTAAATTCTTTCGATGGACTAAAATACTAAGATGTTCCTTCATAGAGAACTGATCAAAGAATGAATGTTAGAATAGACCGTACGTAAACATCGTGTTGTTTGTTGGGCTCAAGACGTCGTGGCTCGTGAGCGGCCGAGCACATGCATGTCGTCTGTTGCTTGAAATTTAGTCAACCATTCCAGATTTTCCGCAGCACGGTGTTCTCCCTCACATTTCCCTGCTAATTTCCTTAATTATTTCTTTGCTCGATTCGATTGCTCAGCAATATAGGAGTAGATTGGAACTTCTTTCCTGCCTGGCCTGGCATGGCAGACTAGAGTAGATACAGTACCGTGCCATCTCACTTTTATTACGGGATGGGAACGGAAAACGCCCTGGTGTAAAGTGGACGAAAAGAAGTCGTGAGAAGCGCAGGTGGATAAGTAGTAGCAACGTGTCACGTACGGTTGTGAATGGCAAATTGACACGCATAGACAAGAGTCAGACCGTAGCACAGAAGGCAGTTTGAAGTTGGAAGCAGGCTTTATACCCCTTTTGGGATGAATTGCCCCATGACCTACTCAATTCGAACTGGAGAAAGATACCTGTTGTTTATACGCAGAGGAGGCTAAAGCCGCCACGGTTCTGCCTCGTGCCCTGATGATGAGACGAGGCCTCTGAACCCTCGATATCTTGCGTAGGGCAACGTGTACCGCGACTAGTGGTGCAGCAACACGGCTCGCATGTCTATCTATCGACAACAAGAGAAGAGGAGAACAGAGGGGAAAGTGTATTTTAGACATTCAACTCGTAGATGTTAGAACATCTTCAGCGGGTTAACGTAAACTGATGTAAATGTTCACGCTGACAAAAACAAGGTCTTCATCACAGCTCAGCGACCCGACGTATAATGGCTGGCCTATACGCTGAGACGCAAAAAGGTCCAAATTTGAGGTCGAAATGCATCTGTGCGGACGCTGCGAGGAGTTCATGCGCGTCCTCCAATTCATCCTACATGGTCCGCCCGCTAGTGGCATAGAAGCCACTTCCACTCCCATCACTCCCAAAAATCGTATTCGGGTGGAAGTAAAAACCCTACCTAGCCACTGACGCCCTCACCGCATTGCAACCTGAGGAACCGGCCGTAGTCACTGCACCTACCATCGACAAGACCGCCCTCGTGGAGGGCTCAAAGCGATCCGCCTTCGACGGCGATGATAAGAAGGTGTGTAACATCCCAAATTTTCAAACAAAGAAGAAAAATGAATTTCCTTTTCCAAAAATTGGAACCAACAAAAACTTTATTTGAGTTCTATAATGTGCATAGTGCTCATGCCCAATTGTTGTGAGTTTTGCCATGATGCTTGTGTGAAGTATTTTGAAATGTTCTAAACCCTAAACCCTACCCTTCTCAAAACCAAAGAGGAACCAATAAAAAGAAAATAAGATAAAAGGTGAGGCATATGTGGGCTTATGGCCATTTCACAAATAATGGCCTATGCCCTATTTACATTACCCAAATGGTGAAACCCTCCATCAACCCAACCTAACATCAAATGAACCCAAAACCATGATCTTTTGGATCAAAGAGAAATAAAGAAAAAGAAAAGAAAAATAAAAATAGCAACACATATGAGGCTATGGCCATTTTTGCAAATCTTTAACCTAAGCCATTTTACTTTGTGCCAATGGTTTAGAAACATAACTAAACACTAAATAACACCTTTTGAATCAAAGAAACACCAATCAAATCAAAGGAAATAGCAAAACCAAGTTACATGTGATAATGGTCACATGTGGCAATTTTAACATCTTACCCTCTTTGAGCCCCAGTATTAAGAAATTTCTAAACCAAAGTCTCTCAACTCTTTGCACCTCATCCAAGACCTCATCAAGCTAAACACTTTTGATGTTGACCACTTTGACTAGTTCCTTTTCTATTGCTTATTATAAGGATGCAAAGTGGCAATGTTGAATCAGATTTAAGATCAACCCCAATTTGATTTTTCCCAAATCTCTTACAACTTTCAAACCAACATCATCAGGAGGTGCCAAACATTATGTGAGACACACCCATAAAATTTTGTGCCAAAATTCAAAAGTTAGTTTCTTTCGGCCATTTCATCGAGCACCTTGTGTGCAATATTCTGGTATGTTAATACTCTCTAATGCCCACTGGGTTTTAGACTAAACCAGCCCCACTCTTGTTATCATTGACTTCCTCTTACCCCCAGTAGACACTGCCAAGCTTTGGTACCACAGTACAAGGAGAGAAATGATCAAAACCTCACCATGCCGACCACCTTTGCCATCACCATGCTACTCCTCACCACCTGCTCTCTCTGGTCACCCTCACCTTGTCAAAGAGGCTTACCACACTCCACTAAGCACGCTCGTACCCGCCCTGGTCGAAGAGGAGACGCGCGAGCCCTGGCCAACCCGCGCCCACGACGCCCAGACCATGCCAGAGCACGCACGGGCACACTCTGGACACGACAGAGCACTGCGTTGCCCCGTCGCCTCCACCCTCCGTTTGACCCCAGCTTCTGCCAGGAGGTGCGCCACGCCACCAGCTAGCCGCCAGACATGATCACTCCCTCTCCCCTGCCCTGTCGCCGTCGCCATCGTCACCGTCCTCCGCTGGTACACGCACGGACGTTGACATCGCCTGAGCCATCCCGTCTCCCTCCTGCTGCGATGTGACGCGCGCGCTGACCATCAGGACATGCTGCATCATCTCCTACCCTCGCCCACGCTCTTCCCCCTCCGTAGCTCCATCGTCATCATCACCACGCCGGTGCCCTCCGCCCTCGCTCGCCCGCTATAAAAGGGGCCTCCCCCTTGTTGTTTCTTCACACCATCGCCCTCCCCACTCCTCACAGAACCTCCTCGAACCCTCGCCACTCCCCATTGCCCACTCAGCCGCCAGAATTTAGCCGGAGACCGCCGCTACTGTGGCCAGATCGAGGCGACGATTTCGCCCACCTCAGCCTCTCCCACGACCACCATCTGCCTCACCGTCGTCTTCCAGATCGAACGCCGCCGACGCCCAGCCTCGCCGGAGCTCAGGTGAGCCACCGATCCCCTAGCCTAGCCGCGGCCAGGGCTTGGTCTCGCCGGAGACGATGACGGTTGTGCGCCGTCGGATCGTGTTCTAATCGTGCGGCCCACGTTAGATCATACCGCTTCGGTGTTTAAGACCCACTGACGTGTGGGGTCCGTTGTCAGTTGGCCCGTGCATGCGAGACGCGCTAACTGGGCCGGCCCGTTTTGTTTTTCCCTCTCCTGGCCCATTTCCTTTCCCGCGCGCCCGTTTAATTCAAATTTGATTTAATCTTTTCCTTTAAAATTCAATACTGGTGCCTTGTTAGAAATTGAATAACTTCAAATCTACTGAGCCAAATTTGATGAATTTTATATGGTTGGAAAGCCTATAAAATTATCTATGAAACCCTACTGGTCTCCAACCCTAGTTCATTTTAGAGCAATGGCAACAAAAATAACAAGGCAGTAACTCTTCAGAATTTAAACTTTTTTATAAAATCAACCATGAATTATTTTGAGATGATTCCAACTCTCAAAAATCACATTTCATATTGTCTATCTGAATATGTAAAAACATAGCATAGTTGTTTACATGATCATGGGCTAAATTCAAATAATGGCTATGTAGTCATTACTAGCTCATTTAAATTATTTCCAAAATAGTATTTGAATCCTATGAGATGTAGCATCTCATTTAAATCACTTTCACAAGTAATTCAATGTGAGGTGATGACCTTAGTCTTCATGACCCCATATGTTATTACTTAAGAATATTAAATCCTTTGCCAAAGTATTATGAAAATTGTATGAGAGGTAGTATCTCATTTAAATCTTTTTCCCAAATGATAAATGTGAAGTGGTGACTTGGCTCAACATGAGTTCATACTTTATTATTTGAGGAAACTAAATCTTAACAAGATTCAATGAGAGGAATTTATTTCTCAAAAGAAACAAATAGAAACTCTAACAAATATTTTCAATGAGAGGAATTTATTTTTCTTAAAAAGAAAACAAGGTCAACCACCATGTTAATAAGGATGTGATGCTAGATTAGTTTGTGTGAACCAATTGTGTGTTTGGTCTAGCACTTAATATTTGTTTGGTGATTGTTACTTCGTATCCGTTTATAGACGCTAGTACCGAAGACTACCAGGAGGAGGAGGTCTTCTACGAAGAGGAAGAAGAAAACTTTGATCACTACACCACTCAAGGCAAGATATACTCTTGCAAGCTACCCTAATGCAAAGCTCTACTAGAGCAAGGCATCATTCCAATATTATTTTGTGTTTAAGGATCCAATCCCAAGTTTTATTCTTACAAGCTTTACTTTGGTTTATAAAAGTCTATTGTGTTCATAGTTCACTTTGGTCTAGATATGAAGAATTACAAGAGTATCAAAGATAGCCTAGAGAGCTACAAGCTAGTTAGCACCCCTCATGACTAGTTGCTAGTGCTAAAACTAAAATTGACTACTCTAGATGCGAACTTGTGGATCTCTTGGCTTTGAAAACCTTGGAATGATGAGTCATTCTATTGAAAGATTTTTGAAGGTGAAGGTGACTTGAATGACTTGGTGAATTTGATAAAAACTGATGGTTGGGTTCGGATGCGATACCATTCCAATTTTTAAGTACCCCCACAATACCTGAATCTGGGTAGGGCTTAACTGGAAACTTATGTATTTTAGTATGGGTTCCCTCTGAACAAGCGTCATAAAGGTTATGCCGAGGCTGCTGATACGTCTCCGACGTATCGATAATTTCTTATGTTCCATGCCACATTATTGATGATATCTACATGTTTTATACACATTATATGTCGTATTTATGCATTTTCCGGCACTAACCTATTAACGAGATGCCGAAGAGCCAGTTGCTGTTTTTTGCTGTTTTTGGTTTCAGAAATCCTACAAAGGAAATATTCTCGGAATTGGACGAAATCAACGCCCAGGGTCCTATTTTTGCACGAAGCTTCCAGAAGACCGAGGGGAAAGGAAGTGGGGCCACGAGGCGCCGCCACAACAGGGCGGCGCGGCCCAGCCCTTGGCCGCGCGGCCCTGGCGTGTGGGGCCCTCGTGTGGCCCCCGCGTTGCCCTTCCGCCTACTTAAAGCCTTCGTCGCGAAACCCCCGCACCGAGAGCCACGATACGGAAAACCTTACTGAGACACCGCCGCCGCCAATCCCATCTCGGGGGATTCTGGAGATCACCTCCGGCACCCTGCCGGAGAGGGGATTCATCTCCCGGAGGACTCTTCACCGCCATGGTCGCCTCCGGAGTGATGAGTGAGTAGTTCACCCCTGGACTATGGGTCCATAGAAGTAGCTAGATGGTTGTCTTCTCCTCATGTGCTTCATTGTCGGATCTTGTGAGCTGCCTAACATGATCAAGATCATCTATCCGTAATTCCGTATGTTGTGTTTGTCGGGATCCGATGGATAGAGAATACTATGTTATGTTGATTATCAATCTATTACCTATGTGTTGTTTATGATCTTGCATGCTCTCCGTTATTAGTAGAGGCTCGGCCAAGTTTTTACTCTTAACTCCAAGAGGGAGTATTTATGCTCGATAGTGGGTTCATGCCTCCATTAAATCCGGGACAGTGACAGAAAGTTCTAAGGTTGTGGATGTGCTGTTGCCACTAGGGATAAAACATTGATGCTATGTCCGAGGATGTAGTTATTGATTAAATTACGCACCATACTTAATGCAATTGTCTGTTGTTTTGCAACTTAATACTGGAAGGGGTTCGGATGATAACCTGAAGGTGGACTTTTTAGGCATAGATGCATGCTGGATAGCGGTCTATGTACTTTGTCGTAATGCCCAATTAAATCTCACAATATTCATCATATCATGTATGTGCATTGTTATGCCCTCTCTATTTGTCAATTGCCCGACTGTAATTTGTTCACCCAACATGCTATTTATCTTATGGGAGAGACACCTCTAGTGAACTGTGGACCCCGGTCCATTCTTTTACATCGAATACAATCTACTGCAATACTTGTTTTACTGTTTTTCTGCAAACAATCATCATCCACACTATACATCTAATCCTTTGTTACAGCAAGCCGGTGAGATTGACAACCTCACTGTTTCGTTGGGGCAAAGTACTTTGGTTGTGTTGTGCAGGTTCCACGTTGGCGCCGGAATCCCCGGTGTTGCGCCGCACTACATCCCGCCGCCATCAACCTTCAACGTGCTTCTTGGCTCCTCCTGGTTCGATAAACCTTGGTTTCTTTCCGAGGGAAAACTTGCCGCTGTACGCATCACACCTTCCTCTTGGGGTTCCCAACGGACGCGTGTTGTACGCGTATCAAGCTCTTTTTCTGGCGCCGTTGCCGGGGAGATCAAGACACGCTGCAAGGGGAGTCTCCACAATCCAATCTCTTTACTTTGTTTTTGTCTTGCTTTATTTTGTTTACTACTTTGTTTGCTGCATTATATCAAAACACAAAAAAATTAGTTGCTAGCTTTACTTTATTTACTGTCTTGCACTCTATATCGAAAACACAAAAAAATTAGTTACTTGCATTTTACTTTTGTTACCATGTCTAGTTCTGCACTTGTTACTTCTTCACCTGAGGAATTAGTCTTCACTTTTAAACAAGGGGATGAGGAGAGTTTTAAAGATGCTTGGTCCAGAATTTTTACTTCTTATCGAAAAGCTGAACCTCAAATGACTCTAAGTTTGCTCCTTAGTAATTTTTATTTTGGTCTCATGATTCGCTATAGATATGCCTTGGATGCTGTAGTAGGAGGAGATTTCCTTCATTGCAATGGGGATCAAGCTATTAATGCCATAAAGAAGTTGGTTGCATCACATGATTCAGCTAATAACTTTGATTCAGCCCTTATTAGCATTTATAATAGATTAAACACTCTTGAGACAAGTGCATCTCGCTTAAATGAAAATTATAGATATGTTCGTAACCGTCTTGATCAAGTTTTAGTGGACTCTGAACCTTCATTATGGGATCCTACTATTAAAATTGCTATCGGTGACCAAACTCTTCATGCTAATTGTGATATTATGACTGAATTTTGCCTAATGCCTAAGAGTATTCATAAATCTTTGAAACTTTGGGGAGTCGTTGAAGGGGGAGAAGGAATAACTCTTATTGATAACTCTGTTATAATTCCTAAAGGAATAGCTGCGGGTGTGCATACAACCATTCTTGGGAGAACAATATCCATTGATTATCTTGTTATTGAATGTGCAGGAACAGGTCAAATCACACTCGGAAGATCCCCGCTGAAACTATTGGGAGCAGTCATAGATATGGGAGAAGGCACCCTAAAATTCACCTCTACACCGGGGGGTAGAAATATATTCCCTAAATCAAAGAGTAAGGAAAAGAACAAGAAAGGTAAGGGTAAAGCCCAAGGTAATGTCGATGCTTCATCCCTCGATAATACTTGATACACACTTTCTGCGCCTAGCTGAAAGGCGTTAAAGAAAAGCACTTATGGGAGACAACCCATGTTTTTACTACAGTATTTTTGTTTTATATTTGAGTCTTGGAAGTTATTTACTACTGTAGCAACCTCTCCTTATCTTAGTTTTGTGCATTGTTGTGCCAAGTAAAGTCTTTGATAGTAAGGTTCATACTAGATTTGGATTACTGCGCAAGTAATGATTTCTTTGCTGTCACGAATTTCGACCTGCCCCTCCGTAGGTAGCTCAGAAAAATATGCCAATTTACGTGCGTGATCCTCAGATATGTACGCAACTTTCATTAAATTTGGGAATTTTCATTTGAGCAAGTCTGGTGCCTCAATAAAATCCATCTTTACGGACTGTTCTGTTTTGACAGATTCTGCCTTTTATTTCGGATTGCCTCTTTTGCTATGGTGGATGAATTTCTTTGTTCCATTAATGTCCAGTAGCTTTATGCAATGTCCAGAAGTGTTAAGAATGATTGTGTCACCTCTGAACATGTTAATTTTTATTGTACAACTAACCCTCTAATGAGTTGTTTCGAGTTTGGTGTGGAGGAAATTTTCAAGGATCAAGAGAGGGAGATGATACAATATGATCAAGGAGAGTGAAAGCTCTAAGCTTGGGGATGCCCCGGTGGTTCACCCCTGCATATTTTAAGAAGACTCAAGCGTCTAAGCTTGGGGATGCCCAAGGCATCCCCTTCTTCATCGACAACATTATCAGGTTCCTCCCCTGAAACTATATTTTTATTCCATCACATCTTATGTGCTTTGCTTGGAGCGTCGGTTTGTTTTTGTTTTTGTTCTGTTTGAATAAAATGGATCCTAGCATTCATTGTGTGGGAGAGAGACACGCTCCGCTGTTGCATTGGACAAATATGTCCTTAGGCTTTACTCATAGTATTCATGGCGAAGGTTGAATCTTCTTCGTTAAATTGTTATATGGTTGGAATCGGGAAATGCTACATGTAGTAATTCTAAAATGTCTTGAATAATTTGATACTTGGCAATTGTTGTGCTCATGTTTAAGCTCTTGCATCATATACTTTGCACCCATTAATGAAGAAACACCTAGAGCTTGCTAAATTTGGTTTGCATATTTGGTCTCTCTAAAGTCTAGATAATTTCTAGTATTGAGTTTTGAACAACAAGGAAGACGGTGTAGAGTCTTATAATGTTTACAATGTGTCTTTTATGTGAGTTTTGCTGCACCGGTTCATCCTTGTGTTTGTTTCAAATAACCTTGCTAGCCTAAACCTTGTATCGAGAGGGAATACTTCTCATGCATCCAAAATCCTTGAGCCAACCACTATGCCATTTGTGTCCACCATATCTACCTACTACATGGTATTTCTCCGCCATTCCAAAGTAAATTGCTTGAGTGCTACCTTTAAAATTTTCATTCTTTACCTTTACAATATATAGCTCATGGGACAAATATCTTAAAAACTATTGTGGTATTGAATATGTACTTATGCACTTTATCTCTTATTAAGTTGCTTGTTGTGCGATAACCATGTTTCTGGGGACGCCATCAATTACTCTTTGTTGAATATCATGTGAGTTGGTATGCATGTCCGTCTTGTCTGAAGTAAGGGAGATCTACCACTTTAATGGTTAGAGCATGCATATTGTTAGAGAAGAACATTGGGCCGCTAACTAAAGCCATGAATCATGGTGGAAGTTTCAGTTTTCGACATATATCCTCAATCTCATATGATAACACTAATTGTTGCTACATGCTTATGCATTAAAGAGGAGTCCATTATCTGTTGTCCATGTTGTCCCGGTATGGATGTCTAAGTTGAGAATAATCAAAAGCGAGAAATCCAAAATGCGAGCTTTCTCCTTAGACCTTTGTACGAGCGGCATGGAGGTACCCCTTTGTGACACTTGGTTAAAACATGTGTATTGCGATGATCCCGGTAGTCCAAGCTAATTAGGACAAGGTGCGGGCACTATTAGTATACTATGCATGAGGCTTGCAACTTGTAAGATATAATTTACATAATACATATGCTTTATTACTACCGTTGACAAAATTGTTTCTTGTTTTCAAAATAAAAGCTCTAGCACAAATATAGCAATCGATGCTTTCCTCTGCGAAGGACCTTTCTTTTACTTTTATGTTGAGTCAGTTCACCTATTTCTCTCCACCTCAAGAAGCAAACACTTGTGTGAACTGTGCATTGATTCCTACATACTTGCATATTGCACTTGTTATATTACTCTATGTTGACAATTATCCATGAGATATACATGTTACAAGTTGAAAGCAACCGCTGAAACTTGATCTTCCTTTGTGTTGCTTCAATACCTTTACTTTGATTTATTGCTTTATGAGTTAACTCTTATGCAAGACTTATTGATGCTTGTCTTGAAGTGCTATTCATGAAAAGTCTTTGCTTTATGATTTCAGTTGTTTACTCATGTCATTACCATTGTTTTGATCGCTGCATTCATTACATATGTTTACAATAGTATGATCAAGGTTATGATGGCATGTCACTCCAGATTATCTTTGTTATCGTTTACCTGCTCGGGACGAGCAGGAACTAAGCTTGGGGATGCTGATACGTCTCCGATGTATCGATAATTTCTTATGTTCCATGCCACATTATTGATGATATCTACATGTTTTATACACATTATATGTCGTATTTATGCATTTTCCGGTACTAACCTATTAATGAGATGCCGAAGAGCCGATTGCTTGTTTTCTGCTGTTTTTGGTTTCAGAAATCCTACAAAGGAAATATTCTCGGAATTGGACGAAATCAACGCCCGGGGTCCTATTTTTGCACGAAGCTTCCGGAAGACCGAGGGGAAAGGAAGTGGGGCCACGAGGCGCCGCCACAACAGGGCGGCGCGGCCCAGCCCTTGGCCGCGCGGCCCCGGCGTGTGGGGCCCTCGTGTGGCCCCCGTGTTGCCCTTCCGCCTACTTAAAGCCTTCGTCGCGAAACCCCCGACACCGAGAGCCACGATACGGAAAACCTTCATCGAGACGCCGCCGCCGCCAATCCCATCTCGGGGGATTCGGAGATCACCTCCAGCACCTCGCCGGAGAGGGGACTCATCTCCCGGAGGACTCTTCACCGCCATGGTCGCCTCCGGAGTGATGAGTGTGTAGTTCACCCCTGGACTATGGGTCCATAGCAGTAGCTAGATGGTTGTCTTCTCCTCATGTGCTTCATTGTCGGATCTTGTGAGCTGCCTAACATGATCAAGATCATCTATCTGTAATTCTATATGTTGTGTTTGTCGGGATCCGATGGATAGAGAATACTATGTTATGTTGATTATCAATCTATTACCTATGTGTTGTTTATGATCTTGCATGCTCTCCGTTATTAGTAGAGGCTCGGCCAAGTTTTTACTCTTAACTCCAAGAGGGAGTATTTATGCTCGATAGTGGGTTCATGCCTCCATTAAATCTGGGACAGTGACAGAAAGTTCTAAGGTTGTGGATATGCTGTTGCCACTAGGGATAAAACATTGATGCTATGTCCGAGGATGTAGTTATTGATTACATTACGCACCATACTTAATGCAATTGTCTGTTGTTTTGCAACTTAATACTGGAAGGGGTTCGGATGATAACCTCGAAGGTGGACTTTTTAGGCATAGATGCATGCTTGGATAGCGGTCTATGTACTTTGTCGTAATGCCCAATTAAATCTCACAATATTCATCATATCATGTATGTGCATTGTTATGCCCTCTCTATTTGTCAATTGCCCGACTGTAATTTGTTCACCCAACATGCTATTTATCTTATGGGAGAGACACCTCTAGTGAACTGTGGACCCCGGTCCATTCTTTTACATCGAATACAATCTACTGCAATACTTGTTTTACTGTTTTTATGCAAACAATCATCATCCACACTATACATCTAATCCTTTGTTACAGCAAGCCGGTGAGATTGACAACCTCACTGTTTCGTTGGGGCAAAGTACTTTGGTTGTGTTGTGCAGGTTCCACGTTGGCGCCGGAATCCCTGGTGTTGCGCCGCACTACATCCCGCCGCCATCAACCTTCAACGTGCTTCTTGGCTCCTCCTGGTTCGATAAACCTTGGTTTCTTTCTGAGGGAAAACTTGCCGATGCGGGCATCACACCTTCCTCTTGGGGTTCCCAACGGACGCGTGCTGTACGCGTATCAGCTGCCTCCGTTGAAAGTGAAATGACGTGAAATGAGGTGAATGTCCGACCCAAGCCCTGTGCAATTCCCATGTTGGCAGTTTGCCCTCACTGGGAGGCCAAGCTCATGGGGAGAGGTGTAACATCCCAAAACTTCAAAACACAACAAATGAATTTCCCCTAGTTCCAAATTTTGGAACCAACAAAAACTTTTATTAAAGTAAGTATGATACCTAGTGATCTTGCTTAATTCTTGTGTTATTGCTATGATTGCTTGTTATTAGTATTCGAAGTAATTTAAAACCCTAAACCTCACCTCTCCTATCACCATACTAGTTAAAATAAAATAAAAGGAAATTAAATAAGAAAAAGGCATAGGTGCCTATGACTAAAATTATAAATCTTTACCCTTGACTTTCCCACTTTATTTAGGGAATTGGAAATACTTCATAAACCTTATATATTACTTCTTGAATCTTTTCCAAGTTGACACCAAGGAAAATAAAAAAAGAAACAAAACAATGCCATAGAGGCATATGAGATTAAAATAGCAAATTTGTGAATTTAAGAAAATTGACCCTAGGACTTGTTGTGAATGGTTGGATCACCTCCATATATCTTTTCAACATTCAACAAAACCAATTGGATCAAACCAAGTCAAATTAAAAATAAAATACCACCTATGCATAAAAGCATATGTGACACATAGGCATTTCACCAAACATTGACCTAGGTCTCTAAACTTTGACCAAATGGTGTGAGATCATCTCTAAACCTAATATAACACTAAAGGGACCCTAGCCCATGCCCAAGTGAAGCAAGATCAACCATTTACAAGTTTAGTAAAATTTGACACCTCATCTCCTATGTATTAAGGCCAAATTTGCAAATCTTTGAGCAAGACCAAATGAATTGGATTCAATGCTCTTAAAATGTTTCTAAACTCATAAGAACCACATTAGAGTCAACCAAAGTCAAATCCAATAGAGAGAATTCAAATGGTGAAGAATTTCCATTTTTACTCACATACACCAAATGCCAAAATGCAAACCCTTCACCAAAGCCATAATTGCTTGCTTCCTTGCTTCTAAAATACTTCAATATGATAAACTAACACAATTGCATCTTTGGATCAAGAATCAAATCAAAGGAAATCAAAATATCAACATACATGTGATAATGGTCACATGTCCCAATTTTATTTTCTTCCCCACTTTGCACCAATTTTTCTTCTGATTTCTCAACTAACCTTGGTCAACCAAAGTCATGTCATCCAAGACCATATGAAAGTGAACAACTTTTATGTTGACCAATAGTGCTGATGTTGACCAGGTTGACCAGTATGATTTTGACAAGTGGTGATGTTGAAACTATGTGAAGATCATACCAAATTTGGAATCTCACAAACCTTGACCAAATTGACCACCACCCCCACCATTCAATCACATCTATTATATAAATGAACTCCACCAAAAAGAATTGCAAAATTCCACAAAAATCTTCATGCGGCCATTGTGTCGAGCACCTTGTATGCATAAACTGGAATTCATGTTACTTGCTATTGTCCAGTGGGTTTTGGCCTAAACCACCTCTAATTTGTGATGATCATCACCTCTCTACACCCCTGCATCCCTACATGTACTTGCTCTTGTCGATTAAAGTGATGGGAGCACTTTTTCTTCTCCATGCCGTGTACCATGCCACCCCCATTGCTACTCATCATCTCTACCTTACTCGGCCTATCAAACTATGTCAACTAGCTTCCCCAGGAGATCCCGAACATGCTTGACACGATCATTTTTCCAAAACATGCACGGCAACCTTTGGACACGACGTGATCACCGCGTGTGGACACGCCGGGCAGCGTGCATCGGCGTGTCCACCGGACGCCGCCCGGTACACCAAGCGCTCGAGCGCCCCCGTCCTTCTCTGGCCAGGCTACCACCGCGTTGAGTACCTACTTCCCGCCCTCTACACACTAGACATGCTCGAACGCCTGCCCCTGCACCGTAGCCATCGCAATGATCCGAGTTCTGCCGCGCCGGTACTGCGAGGACGGCCACGAGGCTAGCACGCCTCAGACCATCATTGGCCACGCCAGCACGCTCTCTAGCCTCGCCTAGTCATCACCTACCTCGCGCGACCCCTACCTTGCCCCTTCACCGCTCCAGACGGCCGCGCCATGGACGACCTCCACAGCACCCCACGGTCACCTCCCGTCCTATAAATAGAGACCATTTCAGCCTCCCTTCTCCACACAGAACCTGCTCCCCTCCTTCTCCTTGATCTCCTTGACCACCTCTCCCATCCCAATTTCGCCGGAGTAGCTCTAATTTCACCACCGACCACCGTGACAGTAGCAAGAAGGCGACGACGATTGGCGCCACCCCAGCCTCTCCCTCGACCACCATTCGAACCGCCGTCGTCTCCAACGCCGATCGCCCGCCTCGCCGACCCCGCCGGACGCCGGTAAGCCTCCTCTCGCTACCTCGCTGCCGCCGGTAGGGTTAGCTCTCCGGCGAGCCGTGTCGAGGAAGGTGGCGACCCGCAGCCGTCCGATCGTCTTTAAATCCAACGGCCCGCATCATCCCATACCGCTTCGGCGTTATAACACGCCGACGCGCTGGGCCCCACTCGTCGGGCGGCCCATTGCGTGCGTGGAATGTTAGTTGGGCCAGCTCAGTCTTTTCCCCCTCATTTCGGCCCGTTAGGTTTTCCCGCGTGGCCCAGGTCATTCAAATTCGATTTAATCTATTTAGCTAAAAACCAATACTTGCTGCCCACCTAAAATTTGGATAGTTCAAATTCTACAAATCCAATTTGAGTAATGCAAAATTTCCCAGAAAGCTTATGAATATATCTAGCCAACCCCACTGGATTCAACCTCATATATTATGTAGATTTTGAATAGCAAAAATAACAAAACAGAGACTTTTCAGTATTCAAATAAATCTTAAAAATCAACCAATTTGAATTTTGAAGTGAATCCAATTGCAATAATTCACTTTTCAAATACTCTAATTGATTATGTAAAAATAGGATATGGTTGCTGTTTATGATCATGGGCTAGAATCAAAATATTGGCTATGTAGTTAATACTAGCCCATTTAAACTATACCCAAATTTTAGGAATTTAAATCTATGAGGTGTATCACCTCATTTAAATCATTTTCTCAAGTATTATGAAGTAATAAGATGACATGTACATGCATAGGTTCATACTTGCTCACTTATAGACTTTAAATCAAAATAGTATTTAAATTGCACTAGTTATTTAAAATCACATGAGATGATGAATCTCATTTAAACCACTTTTCTCAAATACTAAGTGAGAAGTGTTGACCTTGGTCAACATGGGATCATCCCTGGTTATTTGAGAATATGGCATCACCTCAATAATAGTTTTTACTAAATTAAGTTACCACTATGTGTTAAATCATATGAGAGGTATTCCTCTCATTTAAATCTTGTTCTCAAGTAATTCAACATGAGGTAGTGACCATGGTCTAATAATCACATATTGAGTTATGTGGTGGCATTAAATCACTATCATGCTAGTATTAAATTGCATGAGGTATGGAACCTCATTTAAATCATTTTTCTCAAATGATAAGTATGAAGAGGTTGACTTTGGTCAACCTAGTTCATATATTATCCATAAGAGAAATTAAATCTTAAGAAGAATTCAATGAGAGGAAATTATTTCTCCAAACCAAAGATAAACCCTACTTCCAATTTTCAATGAGAGGAAATTATTTTCCAAATATGAAATAAAGAAACCCTAGCTTAATTTGTGCATAAATGCTAAGTAGTGCTGCTAGATCATTTGAGTGAGCCATTAAGGCTAATTAAGAGTACTTAAGTATTGTTTGGTGATTGTATCCTCGTATTCGTTTTTAGACGCTAGTACCGGAGACTATCAAGAGGAGGAGGTATTCTACCAGGAGGAAGAGCCAGAAAACTTTGATCAATACACCAATCAAGGCAAGCTAACACTCTTGCAAGGTTCCCATGTGCAAAGCTCTACAAGAGCAAGGCACCATTACCTTTTACTTTATGCTTATGATCCTATTTCCCAGTTTTACTTTACAAGCTTTATTTACTTTTGTTTTATCAAAGTACTTTTTGAATTATGATTCACTTGGTTAGTACTGGATTAATACAAGGGTATCAAGGTTAGCCTAGAAGCAAAGCAAAGTACTTAGCACCCCTCATACATAGATGCTAGTGCTAAATTAGAAGTGACTACTCTAGTTGGGGAACTTGTGAAATGAAATGACTTTGAAAACCTTGGAATGATGCTTCATTCTATTGAAAGATTCTGAAGGTGAATATGACTGGTGAATGACTGGTGAATTTTTACAAAAACTGATGGTTGGGTTCGGATGCGATACCATTCCAATTTTGCAAGTACCCCCACAATACCCAATATGGGTAAGGGCTTAACTAGAAATTTATGTGCTTTAGTATGGGTTCCCTCTGAACAAGCGTCATCGGGGTTAGGCTGAAGGCTGCCTCTACAACAAAAGGAACTGATGAGAAATGACGTGAAATGAGGTGAATGTCCGGCCCAAGCCCTGTGCAGTTCCGGGTTGATCTGCGGTTTTCACCGGGAGGCCAAGCTCATGGGGAGAGGTGCCTATACTAGAGTATGTAAGTGAAAGGTTATGGTTGGTAGTCCGCATACGGAGTATGGTAAATCGGGGCCGATTAACCCTGACGGATTATTGCAAATATTGTGGCACAAGTGTACGACCTCTGCAGAGTGTAGAACTATTCGAGTAGCCGTGTCCACGGTTATGGACGGTTGGAAAGGCCATACTGTTCCGTCATCAGACCATTTTCAAAAATGTGACATATAACTTGGGACTGGATTTTGAAAGGTGAATGGTGACTTTGAATTGAATCACAACAGAGTTGTGGGAATGACACTAATGTTCCCACTTGAGTTAGTTTAGCAAATGAAGAGTCTTTTCTAAATGTTTATGAAATAAACTTGGCTTTATGCAAATAAACCTAGAGCTTAGTATCCCCTTACTAAAATTGATAGTACTTACACTAGTATTAGTTTGCGAGTACTTTAAAGTACTCATGGCTTTGTCCCCGGCTATTCAAATGGCCGGACTATGAAGGTGAACAGCGAGTACGAGGAAGATGGACAGCGGGACGTCTACGACAACTAGGACCGCTCCCGACGTCAAGCGTTGGCTCTGTGGATTAGATAGCCACTACTACTTCGCTTCCGCTATTTGTGATGTTCGTTGATCGATAGATCAACTACTATTGTAATATTGGATCATGTGATCTACCTTTGTAAGACGATTATGTGTTGTAATAAATGATGACTCTATGATATTCAACTATTATGTCTCGCAACAACAATGTTCCTGGGATTGCGATGTATGGCATAATAGGCATCTGGACTTAAAAATCCGGGTGTCGACAAGTTGGTATCAGAGCCATTGTTTGACCTTAGGAGACCCTAGTTAGAATGGACGTCCGAAAAACTTAGTTTCAAAACAAAGAAAGTGAATATTTCTGAAAACTTATTCTCACCCTTATCTTAAGATCTTTTCAAAAGAATAAATCCATGCTCTACTTTTCTTTATAATTGTACATAAAATTCTGCACACTTGATCACCTCATTAACTTACTCATCCTCATTGCTCACAGATGGAGTACCAATGGGAGTTCTATCAGCTTGGTCGCGGAGGAGACCTAACGTTCGAAAAGGATTTGAAACAACTGGTTGACTATCTAGGACACCCGTATCCCGAATTCTTCGGAATACCCCTCAAAGCTCAGTTAGGAGAACCACCTCGGTGGGACGTTTCTACTGATCTACGAAGAAAGCTTGAAGCACCGGTATGGGAAACCATCTGGTTTTCTGTAACGGGAAACACTTGGAAGGAAGGACTAGTCAGAGCTATGCAAGAAGCAATTTTCCGTCTGTGTGGACAAAATAAGGACAAGATCAAGAACACTCGTTTCATCTACTACCCAAGACATGACTCCATGGGAAGACCGATGACCATGCCCCCACCACAACCAAAGATGAACCCCTATGAAGCACCTCAGGACTTCAGGCAGTACAAAACCCGCAGGGATTTGGACAACGCCCTCGCCTCTCGCCAAGAACATTACCCGTGAAGACAAAGAATTTCCCCCTGAAGAGTAGTATCATTTAAGGCACTTTCGTATGTGAGAGTTGTATCAGGATCCCCTTGTATCGTAGAGCGCATGAATGGTTCTTCAAACCAACGGTGTGTTAGATTTGTAATATGTGATGCTGGGCATGAATGAAAAAAGTGTTGTCGGTGTTACCCCTGCAACACTACTCAAAATTTCAATTTGTGAACTTTTAAAAATTTAACAAAACCAACCATAGAAATTTCCCTCTTATCTTATCATCTACCTCAATGTTCAGATGGCCCCACCAACCCGCAACACCACCCAGGATGCCATGATGCAAGCCGCTGCGGACAATGATGGCGAGATCGAGAAGCCGAAAGAGCTGAACGCCAAGCCAACATAGCCGCACCGCAACGGATAGCTCGGAACAATCAAGGCCATGGAAACAACGATCACCCCGGATCAAAGCCGAAAAACTTTCAAGCACACCAACCCTCCGGTATTCAACAAGACCGAAGAGCCCCTTGATGCCGATGAGCGGCTCCAGACCATGGAGAACAACCTCGAAGTTGCGGGAGTTGAAGCCGCAGAAAAAGTACTGTTCGCCACCCACTACCTATCCGGACCTGCCAGAGCCTGGTGGACAAGTGCCCGTGCAATGAATGCGGGACAGATGATGACCTGGGAAGACTTCAAGCTGAAGTTCAGCAAGTATCACGTGCCCCAAGGACTGATCAAGAAAATGAGAGACGAGTTCCGTGAACTCAAACAAGGAAGGATGTCCGTGGTGGAATACCGCGACAGGTTTCTCACTCTGTCAAGGTACGCCCCGGATGAGACCGACACAAATGAGAAGAGAAAGGAAAGATTTCTGAACGGACTGCATGACGAGATGCAAACTGTGTTAGTGAACATTCCGTTCGCTGACTTAGAAGCCCTCGTGGACTCAGCCATACAGATGGAAGGAAAGCTGCATCAGGCCAATGAGAACCGCAAGCGCAGAATGATGAACCGAGAATGGACCCCACCATACCCAGAAGTACCGCAATAACTCCTCTGGAGGATTCACCCCCAGAAACAACAGGCCACCTGCTCAGACTTATCGCCCCAACTACGCCAACAACAACGGAGGACCCCCGAAGCCCGGAGGCAACAACAACAACAACAACCACAACAACAACAGCAACAATGGGAACAACAACAACACCAACACTGGCCCGAGGACTGGAAGCAATGCTACCCCTATCAACCCCAAAGACAAGTCCACCGTCAACTGCTATGAATGTGGAGTTGTGGGCCACTACTCCAATGAGTGTCCCAAGAAGCTTGCCAAGATTGCCGCCAACACCGCTGCACCTGCCCAGCAACAGCGTCGCTTCGCCAGTAGAAGGAACCAGAACAACAACAACGGCCGCCTCTACCACATGACTGCCGCTGAAGCTCAGGAAACACCCCAGACCATGCCAAGTATGTCTTCCTGTTAATAAAATGCTCAATCTCTCTTAGGAACCTAACTTTTCTTAAAATCTCGGGACGAGATTTGTTTAAGGGGGAAGGGTTTGTAACATCCCAAAACTTCAAAACACAACAAATGAATTTCCCTAGTTCCAAATTTTGGAACCAACAAAAACTTTTATTAAAGTAAGTATGATACCTAGTGATCTTGCTTAATTCTTGTGTTATTGCTATGATTGCTTGTTATTAGTATTCGAAGTAATTTAAAACCCTAAACCTCACCTCTCCTATCACCATACTAGTTAAAATAAAATAAAAGGAAATTAAATAAGAAAAAGGCATAGGTGCCTATGACTAAAATTATAAATCTTTACCCTTGACTTTCCCACTTTATTTAGGGAATTGGAAATACTTCATAAACCTTATATATTACTTCTTGAATCTTTTCCAAGTTGACACCAAGGAAAATAAAAAAAGAAACAAAACAATGCCATAGAGGCATATGAGATTAAAATAGCAAATTTGTGAATTTAAGAAAATTGACCCTAGGACTTGTTGTGAATGGTTGGATCACCTCCATATATCTTTTCAACATTCAACAAAACCAATTGGGTCAAACCAAGTCAAATTAAAAATAAAATACCACCTATGCATAAAAGCATATGTGACACATAGGCATTTCACCAAACATTGACCTAGGTCTCTAAACTTTGACCAAATGGTGTGAGATCATCTCTAAACCTAATATAACACTAAAGGGACCCTAGCCCATGCCCAAGTGAAGCAAGATCAACCATTTACAAGTTTAGTAAAATTTGACACCTCATCTCCTATGTATTAAGGCCAAATTTGCAAATCTTTGAGCAAGACCAAATGAATTGGATTCAATGCTCTTAAAATGTTTCTAAACTCATAAGAACCACATTAGAGTCAACCAAAGTCAAATCCAATAGAGAGAATTCAAATGGTGAAGAATTTCCATTTTTACTCACATACACCAAATGCCAAAATGCAAACCCTTCACCAAAGCCATAATTGCTTGCTTCCTTGCTTCTAAAATACTTCAATATGATAAACTAACACAATTGCATCTTTGGATCAAGAATCAAATCAAAGGAAATCAAAATATCAACATACATGTGATAATGGTCACATGTCCCAATTTTATTTTCTTCCCCACTTTGCACCAATTTTTCTTCTGATTTCTCAACTAACCTTGGTCAACCAAAGTCATGTCATCCAAGACCATATGAAAGTGAACAACTTTTATGTTGACCATTAGTGCTGATGTTGACCAGGTTGACCAGTATGATTTTGACAAGTGGTGATGTTGAAACTATGTGAAGATCATACCAAATTTGGAATCTCACAAACCTTGACCAAATTGACCACCACCCCCACCATTCAATCACATCTATTATATAAATGAACTCCACCAAAAAGAATTGCAAAATTCCACAAAAATCTTCATGCGGCCATTGTGTCGAGCACCTTGTATGCATAAACTGGAATTCATGTTACTTGCTATTGTCCAGTGGGTTTTGGCCTAAACCACCTCTAATTTGTGATGATCATCACCTCTCTACACCCCTGCATCCCTACATGTACTTGCTCTTGTCGATTAAAGTGATGGGAGCACTTTTTCTTCTCCATGCCGTGTACCATGCCACCCCCATTGCTACTCATCATCTCTACCTTACTCTGGCCTATCAAACTATGTCAACTAGCTTCCCCAGGAGATCCTGAACATGCTTGACACGATCATTTTTCCAAAACATGCACGGCAACCTTTGGACACGACGTGATCACCGCGTGTGGACACGCCAGAGCGTGCATCGGCGTGTCCCTGGACGCCGCCAGTACACCAAGCGCTCGAGCGCCCCCGTCCTTCTCTGGCCAGGCTACCACCGCGTTGAGTACCTACTTCCCGCCCTCTACACACTAGACATGCTCGAACGCCTGCCCCTGCACCGTAGCCATCGCAATGATCCGAGTTCGCCGCGCCGTGCTGCGAGGACGGCCACGAGGCTAGCACGCCTCAGACCATCATTGGCCACGCCAGCACGCTCTCTAGCCTCGCCTAGTCATCACCTACCTCGCGCGACCCCTACCTTGCCCCTTCACCGCTCCAGACGGCCGCGCCATGGACGACCTCCACAGCACCCCACGGTCACCTCCCGTCCTATAAATAGAGACCATTTCAGCCTCCCTTCTCCACACAGAACCTGCTCCCCTCCTTCTCCTTGATCTCCTTGACCACCTCTCCCATCCCAATTTCGCCGGAGTAGCTCTAATTTCACCACCGACCACCGTGACGAGTAGCAAGAAGGCGACGACGATTGGCGCCACCCCGGCCTCTCCCTCGACCACCATTCGAACCGCCGTCGTCTCCAACGCCGATCGCCCGCCTCGCCAACCCCGCTGGACGCCGGTAAGCCTCCCCTCGCTACCTCGCTGCCGCCGGTAGGGTTAGCTCTCCGGCGAGCCGTGTCGAGGAAGGTGGCGACCCAGAGCCGTCCGATCGTCTTTAAATCCAACGCACTGCATCATCCCATACCGCTTCGGCGTTATAACACGCTGACGCCTGGGCCCCACCTCGTCAGGCGGCCCACTGCGTGCGTGGAATGTTAGTTGGGCCAGCCCAGTCTTTTCCCCCTCATTTCGGCCCGTTAGGTTTTCCCGCGCGGCCCAGGTCATTCAAATTCGATTTAATCTATTTAGCTAAAAACCAATACTGCTGCCCACCTAAAATTTGGATAGTTCAAATTCTACAAATCCAATTTGAGTAATGCAAAATTTCCCAGAAAGCTTATGAATATATCTAGCCAACCCCACTGGATTCAACCTCATATATTATGTAGATTTTGAATAGCAAAAATAACAAAACAGAGACTTTTCAGTATTCAAATAAATCTTAAAAATCAACCAATTTGAATTTTGAAGTGAATCCAATTGCAATAATTCACTTTTCAAATACTCTAATTGATTATGTAAAAATAGGATATGGTTGCTGTTTATGATCATGGGCTAGAATCAAAATATTGGCTATGTAGTTAATACTAGCCCATTTAAACTATACCCAAATTTTAGGAATTTAAATCTATGAGGTGTATCACCTCATTTAAATCATTTTCTCAAGTATTATGAAGTAATAAGATGACATGTACTGCATAGGTTCATACTTGCTCACTTATAGACTTTAAATCAAAATAGTATTTAAATTGCACTAGTTATTTAAAATCACATGAGATGATGAATCTCATTTAAACCACTTTTCTCAAATACTAAGTGAGAAGTGTTGACCTTGGTCAACATGGGATCATCCCTGGTTATTTGAGAATATGGCATCACCTCAATAATAGTTTTTACTAAATTAAGTTACCACTATGTGTTAAATCATATGAGAGGTATTCCTCTCATTTAAATCTTGTTCTCAAGTAATTCAACATGAGGTAGTGACCATGGTCTAATAATCACATATTGAGTTATGTGGTGGCATTAAATCACTATCATGCTAGTATTAAATTGCATGAGGTATGGAACCTCATTTAAATCATTTTTCTCAAATGATAAGTATGAAGAGGTTGACTTTGGTCAACCTAGTTCATATATTATCCATAAGAGAAATTAAATCTTAAGAAGAATTCAATGAGAGGAAATTATTTCTCCAAACCAAAGATAAACCCTACTTCCAATTTTCAATGAGAGGAAATTATTTTCCAAATATGAAATAAAGAAACCCTAGCTTAATTTGTGCATAAATGCTAAGTAGTGCTGCTAGATCATTTGAGTGAGCCATTAAGGCTAATTAAGAGTACTTAAGTATTGTTTGGTGATTGTATCCTCGTATTCGTTTTTAGACGCTAGTACCGGAGACTATCAAGAGGAGGAGGTATTCTACCAGGAGGAAGAGCCAGAAAACTTTGATCAATACACCAATCAAGGCAAGCTAACACTCTTGCAAGGTTCCCATGTGCAAAGCTCTACAAGAGCAAGGCACCATTACCTTTTACTTTATGCTTATGATCCTATTTCCCAGTTTTACTTTACAAGCTTTATTTACTTTTGTTTTATCAAAGTACTTTTTGAATTATGATTCACTTGGTTAGTACTGGATTAATACAAGGGTATCAAGGTTAGCCTAGAAGCAAAGCAAAGTACTTAGCACCCCTCATACATAGATGCTAGTGCTAAATTAGAAGTGACTACTCTAGTTGGGGAACTTGTGAAATGAAATGACTTTGAAAACCTTGGAATGATGCTTCATTCTATTGAAAGATTCTGAAGGTGAATATGACTGGTGAATGACTCGGTGAATTTTTACAAAAGCTGATGGTTGGGTTCGGATGCGATACCATTCCAATTTTGCAAGTACCCCCACAATACCCAATATGGGTAAGGGCTTAACTAGAAATTTATGTGCTTTAGTATGGGTTCCCTCTGAACAAGCGTCATCGGGGTTAGGCTGAAGGCTGCCTCTACAACAAAAGGAACTGATGAGAAATGACGTGAAATGAGGTGAATGTCCGGCCCAAGCCCTGTGCGGTTCCGGGTTGATTGCGGTTTTCACCGGGAGGCCAAGCTCATGGGGAGAGGTGCCTATACTAGAGTATGTAAGTGAAAGGTTATGGTTGGTAGTCCGCATACGGAGTATGGTAAATCAGGGCCGATTAACCCCGACGGATTATTGCAAATATTGTGGCACAAGTGTACGACCTCTGCAGAGTGTAGAACTATTCGAGTAGCCGTGTCCACGGTTATGGACGGTTGGAAAGGCCATACTTGTTCGTCATCGGACCATTTTCAAAAATGTGACATATAACTTGGGACTTGGATTTTGAAAGGTGAATGGTGACTTTGAATTGAATCACAACAGAGTTGTGGGAATGACACTAATGTTCCCACTTGAGTTAGTTTAGCAAATGAAGAGTCTTTTCTAAATGTTTATGAAATAAACTTGGCTTTATGCAAATAAACCTAGAGCTTAGTATCCCCTTACTAAAATTGATAGTACTTACACTAGTATTAGTTTGCGAGTACTTTAAAGTACTCATGGCTTTGTCCCTGGCTATTCAAATGGCCAGACTATGAAGGTGAACAACGATGACGAGGAAGATGGACAGCGGGACGTCTACGACAACTAGGACCGCTCCCGACGTCAAGCGTTGGCCTCGTGGATTAGATAGCCACTACTACTTCGCTTCCGCTATTTGTGATGTTCGTTGATCGATAGATCAACTACTATTGTAATATTGGATCATGTGATCTACCTTTGTAAGACGATTATGTGTTGTAATAAATGATGACTCTATGATATTCAACTATTATGTCTCGCAACAACAATGTTCCTGGGATTGCGATGTATGGCATAATAGGCATCTGGACTTAAAAATCCGGGTGTCGACAAGAGGTGCCTATACTACGGTATGTAAATGAAAGGTTATGATTGGTAGTCCGTGCACTGAGTGTGATAAATCAGGGCCAGTTACCCCTGACGGATTACTGCAATTATTGTAGCACAAGTGAACGACCTCTGCAGAGTGTAAACCTATTCGAATAGCCGCGTCCGCGGTCATGGACAGTTGGAAAGGCCATACTGTTCCGTCATCAGAACTTTTCAAAATGTGACGGGTGACTTGTGAATTGAACTTGAAAGGTGACTTTGACTTGAATCACAACAGAGTTGTGGGAATGACACTAATGTTCCCACCTGAGTTAAGATAGGCAAATGAAGAGTCTTTATTTACTAAATGCTTATGAAATAAAACTGGCTTTATGCAAATGAACCTAGAGCTTAGAATTCCATTGTTATAGTTGATAGTGCTTACACTAGTATTAGTTTGCGAGTACTTTAAAGTACTCATGGCTTTGTCCCTGGCTATTCAAATGGCCAGATGATGACCCACAAGTATAGGGGGTGTATCGTAGTATCTTCGATAAGTAAGAATGTCAATCCCAATGAGGAGCAGAAGGTGTTGACAAACAGTTTCGATGAAGGATTCACTGTAAATGCTCACAGACAAGTATTCAGGGGGTTTTGATGTAACAGATGAATTAAGTACGAGTAAGTAAAATGCGAGAGAAATAATTGCAGCGAGTGGCCCAATCCTTTTTAGCACAAAGGACAAGCCGGTTTGTTTACTTATAATGACCAAACGTTCTCGAGGACACACGGGATTTTAGTCTAGTGCTTTCGCTACATACAGCTGATTAATCTTCATTGTTTTGATAAGTGTTGTGTGGGTGAATCTGTGCTAATGTACCGCCCTTCCTAGGACTAATACATACTTGTGATTATACCCCTTGCAAGCATCCGCAACTACAAGAAAGTAATTAAGATAAATCTAACCACAGACCTTAAACTCGAGATCCTCGCGATCCCTCCCGCATCGATATACCAACGGGGCTCGGGTTTCGTCACTCCGGCAACCCCGCAATTGGCAAACGAGTACAAGATGCATTCCCCTAGGCCCATAAATGGTGAAGTGTCGTGTAGTCGACGTTCACACGACACCACTAGAAGAATAACACCACAACTTAAATATCATAACATTGAATATTACTCAACCATAGTTCACTACTAACAATTAGACTTCACCCATGTCCTCAAGAACTAAACGAACTACTCACGAGACATCATATGGAACATGATCAGAGGTGATATGATGATGAATAACAATCTGAACATAGACCTTGGTTCAATGGTTTCACTCAATAGCATGAACAACAAGTAGAAATCAGTACCGGGAGAGTTTCCCCTATCAAACAATCAAGATCAAACCCAAATTGCTACAGCGATGGCGATGTCCAGCGGTGGAGATGGCGGTGACGATGGTGGAGATGATGATGATGGTGATGGAGATGATGTCCAGCTCGATGGCGGTGATGATGGCGTCGATTTCCCCTCCGGGAGGGAATTTCCCCGGCGGATTCCTGCCCGCCGGAGAGCTCTTTTCTCTCCGGTGTTCTCCGCCCCGCGAGGCGGCCGTAACCCTTCGTGAGGATTCCTCCGTGGCTTAGGTCTTCGGGACGAAGGGTTTCGCGAAGAAAAGGAGGCGAAAGAGGCCGAGGGGGCCCCACACCACATGGTGGCGCGGCCAGAGCCATGGGCCGCGCCACCCTATGGTGTGGGCCCACCCCGGGTCCAACTGGCTCCCCCTTCCGGCTTCCTCCGTCATCCGGAAAAATAGGATTTTTGGTAAAACTTCCTTCCACAGCTTGATCTTCCGAAATATTGCATCCCGACGGTGCTTTTTCCAGCAGAATCCCGGCTCCGGTGCTCGATCTCCAAATAATCATGAAACATGCAAAATAGATGAAATAACATAAGTATTGTGTCCCAATATGAAATATATCAATGAATAACAAGCAAATTATGATATAAAATAGTGATGCAAATTGGACGTATCAACTCCCCCAAGCTTAGACTTCGCTTGTCCCCAAGCGAAACCGAACTCGTAAACAGGTCCACATGTTTATGGAGTGGAGAGTCGATAAATAAAATACGGACAAGAAGCATCATATTCATTCACACAAGGCATTATAGTAAACAACTTCCTCATATAATTCAACTTGAAACCAGTATAAGGTAATCACAAATAAAGGTGCATAAGGAATCATAATTGGTGATGGCAAACTTTGTTCTTGGTCAGAGAACATTTAACAGATTATACTTTATCTATTGAGCAGCGCTCTCATATTAAAAATTTATGGTAAACTTGCATACTCAATCATATTAATCATTGATGACTTTCAAAGCTATATTCATTCAAGGTAAAACTTGTACTAAACAAGAAAGAGTAAAGACATGATGAAACAAATCACAATATAATGGTTTGATCACAACAACTCAAATGCTTGCTTGAGATGGAGGGAAATAGGTTTACTGACTCAACATGAAGTAAAAGACAGACCCTTCGCAGAGGGAAGCAGAGATTAAATCATGTGCTAGAGCTTTTTCAGTTTTGAAATCATATAAAGAGAATAAAAGTAAAGTTTTGAGAGGTGTTTGTTGTTGTCAACGACTGGTAGCGGGTACTCTAACCCCCTTGCCAAACAAACCTCCAAAGAGCGGCTCCCATGAAGGACGTTATCTCTACCAGCAAGGTAGATCATCCCTCTTCTCTTTTGTTTACACATGTACTTTAGTTTATTTTAAGGATGACACTCCCCCAACCTTTGCTTACACAAGCCATGGCTAACCGAATCCTCGGGTGCCTTCCAACAATCTCATACCATGGAGGAGTGTCTATTGCAAAATTAAGTTGCTTACCGATGAATCAGGGCAAAACATGTGAAGAGAATTATTAATGAAAGTTAATTAATTGGGGCTGGGAACCCCGTTGCCGGCTCTTATTGCAAAATTATAGGATAAGTGGATGAAGCCACTAGTCCATTAGTGGAGGCTGCCTAACAAGACTGAAAGATAAAACACCACATACTTCCTCATGAGCTATAAAACATTGACACAAATAAGAAGTAATAAATTTTGAATTGTTTAAAGGTAGCACATGAAGTATTTACTTGGAACGGCAGACAATACCATGCAGTAGGTAGGTATGGTGGACACAAATGGCATAGGTTTGGGTTCAGGTTTGGATGCACGAGAAGTATTCCCTCTCAGTACATGTCTTTGGCTAGCAAGGTTAATTAGCAAGCATAAAAGTTGAGGGAAACAAACAAATATACATGTGATAGAAACAATCATGCATCTTACTTGTAAGCACAAACAGTTTTAACTTTAGAATACTAATGCTAAGGACTGATAAGAAAGATAATAATATCTTCTACATGTATTTCATCTATTCTTCTTAAACTCAAAGTGTTGTTTCTATTGACCATTGCTAAGTTTGCCAAAACCAAATAGATTAACTCAATGCTCCCAAAGTGGTACCAATACTAAAATCAAGATCAATCATATAGTATAAATTGCAAACTAAAATAAGGTGTGCAATATGTAAATGATAAGACTTCTCATTAATATTCCATAACGATAACTCACACCAAGGGATACATAGACAAACTAAAGGAGAGATACTTCCATACTGCAACCCATCTCATACGATAACTTCCCTACTCATGATATGACACTACTTGATAGTAAAAAGTAAAAAGGTAATGATAATGTGATACCGCGGCACTCCCCCAAGCTTGGAACAAACCAAGGGGATGCCAATACCGATGATGGATTACTCCTTTGGCGATGGTGGTGATGAACTCTTCCCGCGCTTCTTAACAAACTCCTTCAACTTCAGTTTCTCAGCTTGACAATTCTGCACTAAGATTCGAAGAGATTCATTGTTATCCGAGGTTGGCGATGACGACCTTGTGACGCGAATCGAGTGGTATTCAATCATTCTTCGGAGACGGCAATTCTCCTCCTGGAGTATCTCCACTTCTCTTCTTAGAGCCCGATATTGATCACAAAACTCATCAGTGATCCGTAGAACTTCTTCCATCATGGGGAAGGAGTCGAGGCTAAGAGCGGGTGGTAGAGGTCCCTGCAAGTTATGAGAAAAAGAGCGTTGAGTGTCAACAGATCCCACCAAGATTTGCTTGCTCCCTCCGGCTTGCTGATCTTGTCTTGATGGCACCTCCTTCACTTCTTCCTCCGAAAGCCCCTTGCCTTTGTTCTTAGAGACCATGGTGCTTCTAAACTGAAAACAGATCCTGGCAGAAACAGCTCGAAACAAAACACGTCGAGAAAACGATATACGGACCTCCAGGGGTCCGGTGGATTTTATAGTAAAAATTTTCAGAACAAACGGAAAGTACCAGATCGAACCAGAGTCGGAAAGGGCGACGAGGCGGCCGGACCATAGGTCGGCGCGGGCCCGAGTCAGGCCGCGCCGGCCTATGGTGGCACGCCCTCGTGCGTCCTTTCCACTCCGTTTCGAACTCGTAATTTTTCATATTTTCTAAAAACAACAAAAATAATGTTCGGAAAGTAAATCGCGAACTTTTCATTACCGCATCGTTACCTATTCAAAGTCGAGTTCGGCGGACTCGTCAATTTGTCCTTTGATGAACGCCTCCGGCGTTTCCACTCGAATAATATCAACATCAACATTATAAGAATCACCTGAGATATAATGCTTGAGTCTTTGTCCATTCACCACTTGCGAAGCATTGCCTTGGAGAGAGCTAATTTTAATTGCTCCTGAACGATACACCTCCTCAACAACATATGGTCCTTCCCATTTCGAGAGTAATTTCCCCGCAAAGAATCCGAGACGAGACCGATACAATAGGACTTTATCCCCAATATTAAACTCTCTTTTGATGATCCTTCTATCATGCCATTTTTTAACTTTTTCTTTAAAGAGTTTAGCATTTTCATAAGCTTCACTTCTCCATTCATCTAGAGAACTTAATTGTAGCAACCTCTTATCACCGGCAAGTTTAGGATCTTTATTTAATTCTCTAACAGCCCGATAAGCTTTGTGCTCTAGTTCTAAAGGTAAATGACAAGCTTTTCCGTAAACCATTTTATAAGGTGACATCCCCATGGGGTTTTTATAAGCAGTTCTATAAGCCCATAGTGCGTCTTTCAATTTACTAGCCCAATTCTTTCTAGATTTATTAACGGTTTTCTGCAAGATAGATTTAATTTCTCTATTTGATAGTTCTACTTGACCGACTACTTTGAGGGTGATAAGCGGAAGCAATTCTATGATTAATACCATACTTAGCAAGAGTTTTTCTAAAACCTCCATGAATAAAATGAGAACCTCCATCAGTCATAATATATCTAGGTACTCCAAATCTAGGAAAAATAATATCCAAAAGCATTTTTAAAGAGGTCTCACCATCAGCACTTTTTGTAGGTATGGCTTCCACCCATTTAGTAACATAATCAATAGCAACAAGTATATGAGTGTTACCTTTTGAAGAGGGAAAAGGTCCCATGAAGTCAAATCCCCAACAATCAAACGGTTCAATAACAAGAGTATAATTCATAGGCATTTCATTGCGCCTGGAGATATTACCAACCCTTTGACATTCATCACAAGATAAAATAAACTTCCTTGCATCTTTGAAGAGAGTTGGCCAATAAAAACCTGATTGTAGAACCTTTTGTGCGGTTCTATCTCCGGCGTGATGTCCTCCATAAGCACTCGCCATGACATTTACTCAATATCTCTTGTTGTTCATATTCGGGAACACACCTTCGCATAATACCATCCACTCCTTCTTTATATAAGTGTGGGTCATCCCGTAAATAATGCCTCAAGTCATAAAAGAATTTCCTCCTCTCGCTGAGCTGTAAAGGTTGGAGGCAAGTACTTGGAAACAATAAAGTTAGCATAATCAAGCATACCAAGGACCTGTCTCGCGAGCTCACCTTTATTACAGCCAATTGTTCATTTGGAAAACTATCATTAACAAGAACAGGATCATAAGCAATATTTTCCAATCTAGACAAATTATCAGCAACAGGATTATCAGCACCTTTCCTATCTACAATATGTAAATCAAATTCTTGCAAAAGAAGTACCCATCTAATAAGCCTCGGCTTAGCATCTTTCTTTGTCATAAGGTATCTAATTGCAGCATGATCAGTATGAATTGTAACTTTTGAATCAACAATATAAGATCTAAATTTATCACAAGCAAAGACTACAGCTAACAATTCTTTTTCAGTAGTAGCATAATTTCTTTGGGCAGCATCAAGAGTCTTGCTAGCATAATGAATAACATTTAATTTTTTATCTACTCGCTGTCCAAGAACAGCGCCTACAAGAAAATCACTAGCATCACACATAATTTCAAATGGTAAATTCCAATCAAGAGGTTCAACTATAGGAGCAGTTGTTAAGGCTTTCTTTAGAGTTTCAAAAGCTTCCTTACAATCATCATCAAAAACAAAAGGTACATCTTTTTGAAGAAGATTAGTAAGAGGCTTTGAAATCTTGGAGAAATCTTCAATAAATCTCCTATAAAACCCAGCATGACCAAGAACACTACGAATACCTTTAACATCCCGTGGATAGGGCATCTTCTCAATAGCTTCAACTTTAGCTCTATCAACTTCGATACCTTTCTCAGAAATTTTATGTCCCAATACAATTCCTTCATTAACCATAAAGTGGCATTTCTCCCAATTAAGAACAAGGTTAGTTTCTTCACATCTCTGCAAAACTTTATCAAGGTTTCGCAAGCAACTATCAAAAGAATTCCCGTAGATGGAAAAATCATCCATGAATACTTCCACAATACTCTCACAAAATCCATGAAAAATAGCAGACATGCATCTTTGAAAAGTAGCAGGAGCATTACATAAACCAAAAGGCATACGTCTATAAGCATAAGTTCCATAGGGACAAGTAAAAGTGGTTTTCTCTTGATCTTTAGCTTTAACAACAATTTGTGAAAACCCAGAATAACCATCAAGAAAGCAAAAATGAGTATTCTTAGATAACCTTTCTAGCATTTGATCAATAAATGGTAAAGGGTAATGATCTTTCTTAGTAACTTTATTAACTTTTCGATAATCAATGCACATTCTATACCCTACAACTACTCTTTGAGGTATGAGCTCATCATTATCATTAGGCACAACGAGTCATTCCTCCTTTCTTAGGAACGCAATGCACAGGACTAACCCATCTACTATCAGCAATAGGATATATAATACCAGCTTCAAGAAGTCGTAATACCTCATTTCTTACCACATCCTTCATCTTGGGAATTAGACGACGCTGAGGTTCAACAACAGGCTTTGCATCATCTTCCATATTAATGGCGTGTTGGCAAATGGAGGGAGAAATCCCCTTCAAGTCATCAAGAGTATAGCCAATAGCACCTCGGTGTTTCTTCAATATTTGCAATAATCTTTCTTCTTCAAACTCTGTAAGCTTAGAACTAATAATAACAGGATATATTTTCTTATCATCAATATGAGCATATTTAAGATTATCAGGCAAAGGCTTTAAATCAAAAACAGGATCTTCCTTTGGTGGCGGTGTTGTACCCAAGTCTTCCACCGGTAAATCATGCTTGAGAATAGGTTGGCGACGAAAAATCTCCTCAAGCTCATCTCTTTCTTTCCTAAAAACTTCGCTCTCGATATCCTCTAAATGTTGCTGCAAAGGATTATTAGGAACAAGAACAATAGATGCACACTGCTCCATTTTAAAATCATTACTAGGCAAATCAGTTTTATAAGGAGTTTTAGTAAATTTAGAGAAGTTAAACTCATAAGATTCACCAGCAAATTTGGTCAAAATTTTCTCTTTCTTGCAATCTATAATAGCTCCACAAGTATTTAGAAAAGGTCTACCAAAAATGATAGGACAATAGTCACTAGCAGCAGAACCAAGTACCAAAAAGTCAGCAGGATATTTAATCTTACCACATAGAACCTCCACATCTCGAACAATACCAATTGGAGAAATAGTTTCTCTATTAGCCAGCTGAATAACCACATCAATATCTTCAAGTTCACAAGAATCAATTTCGTGCATAATCTCCGTGTAAAGCTCATAAGGTATAGCACTAACACTTGCACCAATATCACATAAACCATAATAGCAATGATCACCAATTTTAACGAGATAGCATAGGAACACTAGCTTGTTTGGGTTTATTAGGATGTGAAACAATATTAGAAGCATCTTCACGGAAAATAATATGACCATCCTCTACATTTTCAGTCACAAGATCTTTAACAATTGCAACAACAGGTTCAACTTTTATTTGTTCTTCAGGTTCTCTAGGTTTCTTTTCACTTTTATGAACCGCACTATTTATAACAGAGTACTCTTTCATTTTAGCAGGAAAAGGAGTTTTTTCAATATAAGCTTCAGGAATAACACGATCAGCAGTTTCAATTACAACACACTTATTAATAGATGAATCAATTTTATATTTATACGGTTCATGATACTTATCAAAATTCTTCTTAGGCAATTCATAATGAGAGGCAAAAGCTTTATAAAGGTTTGCAGCAACTTGAGAATCAAGACCATATGTAGCACTAATATTACGAAATGTATCAGTATCCATAAAAGCTTCAATGCATTTATAATCATAAATTATACCCGATTCTCTATCTTTGTCGTTCTCCCAACCTTCAGCATTTTCTTGGATCCGATCAAGAAGGTCCCTTTTAAACTCTTCTTTATTGCGTGTAAATGATCCAGAACAAGAAGTATCCAGCAAGGTCTTGTCTTGAAAAGAAAGTCTTGCATAGAAATTATCAATAATAATATTACCAGGAAGCTCATGAATGGGGCATTTGAGCATTAAAGACTTCAATCTCCCCAAGCTTGGGCAATACTCTCTCCATCATGAGGCCAGAAATTATATATGCGATTCCGATCTTTGTGAATTTCACTTGGAGGATAAAATTTGGAATAAAATAAAGGCACAATGTCCTCCCAATCAAGAGAATCACCATTCTTCAAGCAATTTATACCAATGCGCCTCTTTACCGGACAGCGATATAGAGAATAGCTTCTTCCTAACTTCATTCATAGCAATACTCGCACATTTGAATAACCCGCATAATTCATGCAAAAACAAGTAAATGATCACCAGGATGGACAGTTCCATCCCCTTCATAGCGGTTATCCATAACATGTTCAATAATTTTCGTAGGTATTTTATATGGTATTACTTCCTCACCTGGCGCCTCATCCACTACCGTTGCAGTAGTAGTAGATTTCCCAAATAGAAATTGAAGAGAAGATCTCTCCATAATGACTTATAGCAGCGAGCAGAAATAAAATCACCACAAACAAGTAAAGGTTTTCCTTACCAATTCCGCTTACCAATAGCGCTTCACTCCCCGGCAACGGCGCCGGAAAATAGTCTTGATGACCCACAAGTATAGGGGGTGTATCGTAGTATCTTCGATAAGTAAGAATGTCGATCCCAACGAGGAGCGAAGGTGTTGACAAACAGTTTCGATGAAGGATTCACCGTAAATGCTCACGGACAAGTATTCGGGGGTTTTGATGTAACAGATGAATTAAGTACGAGTAAGTAAAATGCGAGAGAAATAATTGCAGCGAGTGGCCCAATCCTTTTTAGCACAAAGGACAAGCCGGTTTGTTTACTTATAATGACCAAACGTTCTCGAGGACACACATGATTTTAGTCTAGTGCTTTCGCTACATACAGCTGATTAATCTTCATTGTTTTGATAAGTGTTGTGTGGGTGAACCTGTGCTAATGTACCGCTCTTCCTAGGACTAATACATACTTGTGATTATACCCCTTGCAAGCATCCGCAACTACAAGAAAGTAATTAAGATAAATCTAACCACAGCCTTAAACTCGAGATCCCGCGATCCCTCCCGCATCGATATACCAACGGGGGCTCGGGTTTCGTCACTCCGGCAACCCCGCAATTGGCAAACGAGTACAAGATGCATTCCCCTAGGCCCATAAATGGTGAAGTGTCGTGTAGTCGACGTTCACACGACACCACTAGAAGAATAACACCACAACTTAAATATCATAACATTGAATATTACTCAACCATAGTTCACTACTAACAATTAGACTTCACCCATGTCCTCAAGAACTAAACGAACTACTCACGAGACATCATATGGAACATGATCAGAGGTGATATGATGATGAATAACAATCTGAACATAGACCTTGGTTCAATGGTTTCACTCAATAGCATGAACAACAAGTAGAAATCAGTACGGGAGAGTTTCCCCTATCAAACAATCAAGATCAAACCCAAATTGCTACAGCGATGGCGATGTCCAGCGGTGGAGATGGCGGTGACGATGGTGGAGATGATGATGATGGTGATGGAGATGATGTCCAGCTCGATGGCGGTGATGATGGCGTCGATTTCCCCCTCCGGGAGGGAATTTCCCCGGCGGATTCCTGCCCGCCGGAGAGCTCTTTTCTCTCTGGTGTTCTCCGCCCCGCAGAGGCGGCTGTAACCCTTCGTGAGGATTCCTCTGTGGCTTAGGTCTTTGGGACGAAGGGTTTCGCGAAGAAAAGGAGGCGAAAGAGGCCGAGGGGGCCCCACACCACATGGTGGCGCGGCCAGGCCATGGGCCGCGCCACCCTATGGTGTGGGCCCACCCTGGGTCCAACTGGCTCCCCCTTCTGGCTTCCTCCGTCATCTGGAAAAATAGGATTTTTGGTAAAACTTCCTTCCACAGTTGATCTTCCGAAATATTGCATCCTGACGGTGCTTTTTCCAGCAGAATCCTGGCTCCGGTGCTCGATCTCCAAATAATCATGAAACATACAAAATAGATGAAATAACATAACTATTGTGTCCCAATATGAAATATATCAATGAATAACAGCAAATTATGATATAAAATAGTGATGCAAATTGGACGTATCACCAGACTTTGAAGAGGAGCCCCAGTACCAGGATGATGGACAGCAGGACGTCTACGATAACTAGGACTACTCCTGACGTAAAAAGTTGCCTGTGGAGCAGATGGGCCTCTACTACGTACTTCCGCTATTGTGTTATGTATTTGATCCTTAGATCAAGTGTTGTAATGAGACTGGATCATGTGATCCTTTTGATGTAAGACTATTATGGTGTTGTAATTAATGATGTGCTGTGATATGAACTTATTATGTCTCGCAAAAACAATCTTCCTGGGATTGCGATGTATGGCATAATAGGCATCTGGACTTAAAAATCCGGGTGTTGACAAGTTGGTATCAGCGCCATTGTTTGACCTTAGGAGACCCTAGTTACAATGGACGTCTGAAAAATTTAGTTTCAAAAACAAATGAAGTGAATATCTCTGAAAACTTATTCACACTCTTACCTTTGAGATCTTGTTCAAAATGAGAAATCCATGCTCCACTTTTCCTTGTAATCCTACAGAAAATTTTGCACACTTGATCACTTCTCTAACTTACTCATCCTAATTGCTCACTGATGGAGTACAACTGTGAGTCCTATCAGCTTGGCCACGGAGGAAACCTAATGTTCGATAAGGATTTGAAACAACTGGTTGAATATCTAGGATGCCGTATCCCGAGTTCTTTGGAGTGCCACTCAATAATCAGCCGGGAGGACAACCTCAGTGGGAAGTTACTGCAGCTCTGAGAGGAAAGCTTGGAGCCCCAATTTGGGAAACTATATGGTTTTCTGTAAGGGGAAACACTTGGAAGGAAGGGATAGCCAACGCCATGCAAGAAGCAATTGCCCGTCTGTGTGGACAAAATGTGAACAAGATCAAGAACACTCGCTTTGTTTACTACCCAAGGAATGACCCCATGGGAAGACCAATAACCATGCCACCACACCCGGAGATGAACCACTATGTTGCATACCTGGACTTCATGCTGTACAAGACCCGCAAGGAGTTGGACAACGCACGCGCCTTTCGCCAAGCACATTACCCATGAAGACGAAGAAACCACCATTCTGGATAAAGAGTAGTATCACTAGAGCACTCGCGTAGGTGTGAGTTTGTATCTGTCCCCCTGTATCGTAGAACAAATGAATGGTTCTTAAAACCAACGATGTGTTAGCTTTGTACTGTGTGATGATTGGTATGAATGGAAAAGTGTTGTTGGTTTTTACCCCCTCAGCACTACTCAAGTTTTGAAACTTTTTGAACTTTAAACCAAACAAACCATAGAAATTTCCCTCTTATCTTATCATCTACCTCAATGTTCAGATGGCCCCTCCAACCCGCAGCACCAACCAGGATGCAATGCTGCAGATGCTGCAGATGATGATGGCAGATCGAGAAGTCGAAAGAGCTGAGCGACAAGCCAACCTTGTCGTACTACAAAAGCTAGCCCAGAACAACCAAGGACATGGAAACCATGATCATCCTGGATCCAAACTGAAGAATTTCCAGAACACCAATCCACCCATGTTTAGCAAGACAGAAGAGCCACTCGATGCAGATGATTGGCTCCAAACGATGGAGAACAACTTGGAGGTTGCGAGAGTAGAAGCCGCTGAGAAAGTACTGTTTGCCACCGACTACCTGTCAGGACCTGCCAGAGCCTGGTGGACAAGTGCCCGTGCAATGAATGCGGGACAAATGATGACTTGGGAAGACTTCAAACTCAAGTTCAGCAAGTACCATGTGCCCCAAGGTTTGATTAAGAAGATGAGGGATGAGTTCAGGGAACTCAAGCAAGGAAGGATGTCCGTGGTGGAATACCGTGACAGGTTCCTCACTCTGTCTAGGTACGCCCCGGATGAAACCGACACCAACGAGAAGAGGAAGGAGAGATTTCTGAACGGACTGCATGACGAGATGCAAACAGTATTAGTGAACATCCCGTTTGCTGACCTCGAAGCCCTTGTGGACTCTGCCATCCAGATGGAAGGAAAGCTGCATCAAGCCAACGAGAACCGCAAGCGCAGAATGATGAACCAGAATGGACCCAACAATACACAGAAGTACCGCAACAATTCATCTGGAGGATTTTCCCCAAGACACATCAAGCCATCTGCTCAGACGTTCCGTCCAAACTACCCCAACAACAATGGAGGACACACGAAGCCCGGAGGCAATAACAACAACAACAACAACAACAACAACAACAACAACAACAACAACAACCACAACAGCAACCACAACAACAACAACAACAACAACAACAACATCAACCATAATGGTGCCAACAACAACCCCAACACTGCCCCAAGGACTGGAAGCAACGCTACCCCCATTGCCCCAAAGGACAAGTCAACGGTGACTTGTTATGAATGTGGAACTGTGGGTCACTACTCCAATGAGTGCCCCAAGAAGCTTGCCAAGACTGCCCCCAATACTGCTACACCTGCCCAGCAACAGCGCCGCTTCGCAGCTAGAAGGAACCCGAACAACCGCAACGGTCGTCTCTACCACATGAGTGCCACAGAAGCCCAGGAAGCACCCCAGGCCATGCAGAGTATGTTTTCTTGTTAACCCAATTGCCCAATCTCTCTTAGGTTCCTAACTTTTCTTAAATCTCGGGACGAGATTTTGTTTAAGGGGGAAGGATTTGTAACATCCCAAATTTCCAAACAAAGAAGAAAAATGAATTTCCTTTTCCAAAAATTGGAACCACCAAAAACTTTATTTGAGTTCTATAATGTGAATAGTGCTCATGCCCAATTGTTGTGAGTTTTGCCATGATGCTTGTGTGAAGTATTTTGAAATGTTCTAAACCCTAAACCCTACCCTTCTCAAAACCAAAGAGGAACCAATAAAAATAAAATAAGATAAAAGGTGAGGCATATGTGGGCTTATGGCCATTTCACAAATAATGGCCTATGCCCTACCAAAATGGTGAAACCCTCCATCAACCCAACTAACATCAAATGAACCCAAAACCATGATCTTTTGGATCAAAGAGAAATAAAGAAAAATAAAAGAAAAATAAAAATAGCAACACATATGAGGCTATGGCCATTTTTGCAAATCTTTAACCTAGGCCATTTTACTTTGTGCCAATGGTTTAGAAACATGACTAAACACTAAATAACACCTTTTTAATCAAAGAAACACAAATCAAATCAAAGGAAATAGCAAAACCAAGTTACATGTGATAATGGTCACATGTGGCAATTTTAACATCTCACCCTCTTTGAGCCCCTGTATTAAGAAATTTCTAAACCAAAGTCTCTCAACTCTTTGCACCTCATCCAAGACCTCATCAAGCTAAACACTTTTGATGTTGACCACTTTGACTAGTTCCCTTTCAATTGCTTATTATAAGGATGCAAAGTGGCAATGTTGAATCAGATTTAAGATCAACCCCAATTTGATTTTTCCCAAATCTCTTACAACTTTCAAACCAACATCATTAGGAGGTGCCAAACATTATGTGAGACACACCCATAAAATTTTGTGCCAAAATTCAAAAGTTAGTTTCTTTCGGCCATTTCATCGAGCACCTTGTGTGTAATATTCTGGTATGTTAATACTCTCTAATACCCACTGGGTTTTAGACTAAACCAGCCCCACTCTTGTCATCATTGACTTCCTCTTACCCCAGTAGACACTGCCAAGCTTTGGTACCACAGTACAAGGAGAGAAATGATCAAAACCTCACTATGTCGAGCACCTTTGCCATCACCATGCCACTCCTCACCACCTGCTCTCTCTGGTCACCCTCACCTTGTCAAAGAGGCTTACCACACTCCACTGAGCACGCTCGTACCCGCCCTGGTCGAAGAGGAGACACGCGAGCCCTGGCCAACCCGCGCCCACGACGCCCAGACCATGCCAGAGCACGCACGGGCACACTCTGGACACGACAGAGCACTGCGTTGCCCCGTCGCCTCCACCCTCCGTTTGACCCCAGCTTCTGCCAGGAGATGCGCCACGCCACTAGCTAGCCGCCAGACATGATCACTCCCTCTCCCTTGCCCTGTCGCCGTCACCATCGTCACCGTCATCCGCTGGTACACGCACGGACGTTGACATCGCCCGAGCCATCCCGTCTCCCTCCTGCTACGCCGTGATGCGCATGCTGACCGTCAGGACACGCTGCATCATCTCCTACCCTCGCCCACGCTCTTCCCCCTCCGTAGCTCCATCGTCATCATCACCACGCCGGTGCCCTCCGCCCTCGCTCGCCCGCTATAAAAGGGGGCCTCCCCCTTGCTAATTCTTCACACCATCGCCCTCCCCACTCCTCACAGAACCTCCTTGAACCCTCGCCACTCCCCATTGCCCACTCAGCCGCCGGAATTTAGCCGGAGACCGCCGCTACCGTGGCCAGATCGAGGCGACCGATTTCGTCCACCTCAGCCTCTCCCACGACCACCATCTACCTCGCCGTCGTCTTCCATGTCGAACGCCGCCGACGCCCATCCTCGCCGGAGCTCAGGTGAGCCACCAAACCTCTAGCCTCGCCGCGGCCAGGGCTTGGTCTCGCCGAAGACGACGACGGCCGTGCGCCGTCGGATCGTGTTCTAATCATGTGGCCCGCGTTAGATCATACCGCTTCGGCGTTTAAGACCCACTGACGTGTGGGGTCTGTTGTCAGTTGGCCCGTGTGTGCGAGACGCGCTAACTGGGCCGGCCCTTTTTGTTTTTCCCTCTCCTGGCCCATTTCCTTTCCCGCGCGCCCGTTTAATTCAAATTTGATTTAATCTTTTCCTTTAAAATTCAATACTGGTGCCTTGTTAGAAATTGAATAACTTCAAACCTACTGAGCCAAATTTGATGAATTTTATATGGTTGGAAAGCCTATAAAATTCTCTATCAAACCCCACTAGTCTCCAACCCTAGTTCATTTTACAGCAATGGCAACAAAAATAACAAGGCAGTAACTTTTCAGAATTTAAACTTTTTTATAAAATCATACATGAATTATTTTGAGATGATTCCAACTCTAAAAAATCACATTTCATATTGTATATCTGAATATGTAAAAACATAGCATAGTTTTTTACATGATCATGGGCTAGATTCAAATAATGGCTATGTAGTCATTTCTAGCTCATTTAAATTATTTCCAAAATAGTATTTAAATCCTATGAGATGTAGCATCTCATTTAAATCACTTTCACAAGTAATTCATTGTGAGGTGATGACCTTAGTCTTCATGACCCCATATGTTATTACTTAAGAATATTAAATCCTTTGCCAAAGTATTATGAAAATTGTATGAGAGGTAGTATCTCATTTAAATATTTTTCCCAAATGATAAATGTGAAGTGGTGACTTGGCTCAACATGAGTTCATACTTTATTATTTGAGGAAATTAAATCTTAACAAGATTCAATGAGAGGAATTTATTTCTCAAAAGAAACAAATAGAAACTCTAATAAATATTTTCAATGAGAGGAATTTATTTTTCTTAAAAAGAAAACAAGGTCAACCACCATGTTAATAAGAATGTGATGCTAGATTAGTTTGTGTGAACCAATTGTGTGTTTGTTCTAGCACTTAAGATCTGTTTGGTGATTCTTACTTCGTATCCGTTTATAGACGCTAGTACCAAAGACTACCAGGAGGAGGAGGTCTTCTAAGAAGAGGAATAAGAAAACTTTGATCACTACACCACTCAAGGCAAGCTATACTCTTGCAAGATACCCTAATGCAAAGCTCTACTAGAGCAAGGCATCATTCCAATATTATTTTGTGTTTAAGGATCCAATCCCAAGTTTTATTCTTACAAGCTTTACTTTGGTTTATCAAAGTCTATTGTGTTCATAGTTCACTTTGGTCTAGATATGAAGTATTACAAGAGTATCAAAGATAGCCTAGAGAGCTACAAGCTAGTTAGAACCCCTCATGACTAGTTGCTAGTGCTAAAACTAAAATTGACTACTCTAGATGGGAACTTGTGAATCTCTTGACTTTGAAAACCTTGGAATGATGAGTCATTCTATTGAAAGATTTTTGAAGGTGAAGGTGACTTGAATGACTTGGTGAACTTGATAAAAACTGATGGTTGGGTTCGGATGCGATACCATTCCAATTTTTAAGTACCCCCACAATACCTGAATCTGGGTAGGGCTTAACTGGAAACTTATGTATTTTAGTATGGGTTCCCTCTGAACAAGCGTCATAGAGGTTATGCCGAGGCTGCCTCCGTTGAAAGTGAAATGACGTGAAATGAGGTGAATGTCCGACCCAAGCCCTGTGTAGTTCCCAGGTTGGCGGTTTGCCCTCACTGGGAGGCCAAGCTCATGGGGAGAGGTGCCTATACTACGGTATGTAAATGAAAGGTTATGATTGGTAGTCCGCGCACTGAGTGTGATAAATCAGGACCAGTTACCCCTGACGGATTACTGCGATTATTGTGGCACAAGTGTACGACCTATGCAGAGTGTAAACCTATTCGAATAGCCGCGTCTGTGGTCATGGACAGTTGGAAAGGCCATACTGTTCCGTCATCAGAACTTTTCAAAATGTGACAGGTGACTTGTGAATTGAACTTGAAAGGTGACTTTGACTTGAATCACAACAGAGTTGTGGGAATGACACTAATGTTCCCACCTGAGTTAAGTTAGGCAAATGAAGAGTCTTTGTTTACTAAATGCTTATGAAATAAAACTAGCTTTATGCAAATGAACCTAGAGCTTAGAATTCCATTGTTATAGTTGATAGTGCTTACACTAGTATTAGTTTGTGAGTACTTTAAAGTACTCATGGCTTCGTCCCTGGCTATTCAAATGGCCAGACTATGAAGAGGAGCCCCAGTACCAGGATGATGGACAGCAGGACGTCTACGATAACTAGGACTACTCCTGACGTCAAAAGTTGCCTGTGGAGCAGATGGACCTCTACTACGTACTTCCGCTATTGTGTTATGTATTTGATCCTTAGATCAAGTGTTGTAATGAGACTGGATCATGTGATCCTTTTGATGTAAGACTATTATGGTGTTGTAATGAATGATGTGCTGTGATATGAACTTATTATGTCGCGCAAAAACAATCTTCCCGGGATTGCGATGTATGGCATAATAGGCATCTGGACTTAAAAATCCGGATGTTGACAAGGGGAAGGTGCCAAAAAAGTTGTTTTCGCGGGAGGGGTTGGTGCACCAATTTGAAGCTGAAACAAAAGCACCAGCCGGCCGACGAAGCCATGGGGGTGGTCGCCGCCACACTTGCCTTTCAGATGCAGGCGAACGCCAACGCGCATGTGAGGCTGCCACCTACCATGGCTGAGGCCATGCTCTACATCAAGCAAGAGAGGATCATCGCCAATGCTCTTCCAGCTCCACAGGCCTGGTCGGTGAGCTCGATAAGTTCCTAGGCACGACCTCTAATTTTGCCACCCACAACACCTTTCGTCGGTATTAAGGTCCACGCGCCATCCCATTTCGTCGCCTTCGGCTCGTTGCATCCCGTGGATGCCCCAGTCCTGACCTGAACCACACGACCAACATGGATTCTGGTCCAGCTCCCTTACGCAAGAGTCAAGCGGTGTCGATGGAGAACATGTCGGTGCCCCACAACATGTATGAAGAAATGACATCGCCTGGGCTGACGATGGACAACCCGGTACACTCTATCTCACCCACGCGTGTCCTTTATTGTGCACCGTCATCATCTCATGCTCGGTGATTCATATATAGGCCTAATGGTAGAAGCACAACGAGGACGAAATTCAGGCGATGGCTTTGTCGTCGGGTCAGAGACACAGGATTATGCGGCACAGACAGAGTAGCAGTGGCCGCATGCAAACATCAAGGGTGACCCGATGTTCTACATGTAGTCAACGCAACAGCAAACATCCGTGTACCCTGATGATGAGAAGGGATTACAGGAGGGCGTGGACACGTTGGGGCCGGATCAAGCCATGGCTACCGGTGCTGGCGTGGGTGATGGCAAGAAGAAGGGGAGAGCCATAGGACCTTCGGCTTAACCAACAAGGAGGACAAAGTGCTATGCGTCTCCTGGCCCGTCGCCAGCCAAGACTCCATAAACGGAGTCCACCAAAAATGCCAAGCATATTGGCGCAAGCAAAGGTTACAATGAGAGGATGCTTCGCAAGACCTTCGCCATCCTCATCAATCGCAATGAAGAATCCATAAAAAAAAAGATGGGCCTACATCAAGCAAGAGATGCACAAGTTCTACGCCTCGATCGACCATGTCCTTACCCACCCGGAGAGCGGCACATGCGTTATTGCAGTGGTAAGGGAACGGTCATCGTCATACCATCTATGTACATACCTTGTCAATGTTAGATGTATATATTTGTCTATTGTAGTTTCCCCATATGTTAGGGGGTTTTCTGCATATGTGCACCTGTACATGTACTATATATTGTGGCCTTTGGCCCCCTGGTAATACAACACGCATATTCCCTAACATGGTATCAGAGCCAAAAATTGATTCTCTAGTCTAGTACGTGTTCCTCCGGCCGCTTCTCTGTCCCTGGCCGCTGTCCGCCGGAATCCGCCCCGGCCTCTCCGTTCTCCGTTCTCGGCTGCTTTTTGATAACCCACAAGTATAGGGGATCGCAGCAGTCTTCGAGGGAAGTAAAACCCAAATTTATTGATTCGACACAAGGGGAGGTAAAGAATACTTATAAGCCTTAACAACTGAGTTGTCAATTCAGCTGCACCTGGAAAAGCACTAGTAACAGGGGTGATGTGAGAGTAGCAGTGATATGAGAGCAATAGTAACAGTAACACAGCAGCAGTAATAGTAACACAGAGGCAATGGCACCAGAAAATAGTTGATACTACTTCCAATGTCATGTAGGACGAGTATATGATGATGAAAAGATGGACCGGGGTTCCCAGCTATCTACACTAGTGGCAACTCTCCAATAACAAGTGTTGGGTGAACAAATTACAGTCGGGCAATTGATAGGATTGAAATAGCATTAAGACAGAATATCAAGATCATTAATCATGTAGGCATGTTTTCCATATATAGTCGTACGTGCTCGCAATGAGAAACTTGCACAACATCTTTTGTCCTACCAGCCGGTGGCAGCCGGGCCTCTAGGGAAACTACTGGATATTAAGGTACTCCTTTTAATAGAGTACCGGAGCAACGCATTAACACTCCGTGAACACATGTGATCCTCACATCACCACCATCCCCTCCGGTTGTCCCGATTTCTGTCACTTCTGGGCCTTTGGTTCCGGACAACGACATGTGCATACAACTTGTAGATACAATCTAAGCAATAAGTATAGAGCTTAAATCTAAGATCATGCCACTCGGGCCCTAGTGACAAGCATTAAACTCAACAAGATTGCAGCAACAATAACTTCATAAACTTTGTAGATAGACAATCATAACGTAACAATCCATCGGATCCCGACAAACACAACACCGATTACATCAGATGAATCTCAATCATGTAAGGCAGCTCATGAGATCATTGTATTGAAGTACATGGGAGAGATGATACCAACTAGCTACAGCTAGAACCCGTAGTCCATGGGGGAACTACTCACGGAGCATGATGGAGGCGATGGCGTTGATGGAGATGGCTTCCGGGGGCACTTCCCCGTCCCGGCAGGGTGCCGGAACAGAGACTTCTGTCCCCCGAATTGGAGTTTCGCGATGGTGGCGGCGCCCCTGGAGTCTTTCTGGAGTTTCGTCAATTGGTACTGCGTTTTTAGGTCGAAAGGGGTTTTATAGGCGAAGAGGCGGCGCAGGAGGGGCGACAGGGTGGCCCCACAGTAGGCCGGCGCGGCCAAGGTGTGGCCCGCGCGGCCCACATGTGTGGTGGCCCCCTGGCTCTCCTCCGACTCCCCTTCGGTGTTCTGGGTGCTTCCGGGAAAAATAGGATGTTTGGTCTTCGTTTCGTCGAATTCCGAGAATATTGCCCGAACAGCCTTTCTGGAACCAAAAACAGCAGAAAACAGGAACTGGCACTGTGGCATCTTGTTAATAGGTTAGTTCCGAAAAATGCATAAAAACATTATAAAGTGCAAGAAAAACATGTAAGTATTGTCATAAAACAAGCATGAAACATCAGAAATTATAGGTACGTTGGAGACGTATCACTTCTCCGTCCCCGGCCCGCCCGATCCGCCTGCTCCCGTGCCGATCCGCTCTTCGCGCCACGCCGATCCGCTTCGTTTCGCTCTTCGCGTCGCGCCGATCCGCTCCGGGAGAGCCCGCGCGTGGTGCGATCTGCGCGCGCTCCCGTGATCCGCGCGTGGCCGCGATCTGCACGTCTGCCAGGCCCGCGCGTGGTGCCGATCTGCTGGTTTCCCGTCCCGCGTGAGATCATCTGCTGGTTTCCCGTCCCGCGTGAGATCTCCCTGATCAGAGACTTCCATCTGAAAAAAAAAGCAAAAAAAAAAAAAGAGAGCAAAAAAAAAAGTGCTGATAGGTTATGTCTTCTTCCGCTGATCCCGCTTTCTTTTTGGGCCTCCCTTCGGTACTTGATATTTGCCCGCTGCCTCCGTGTCTGACGGCTAGCCATTCTTCGTCGCCGTTGGTAGCCTCTTCATGCGGCTCTGCCCGCGCTTCACCGACTCCGTCTACGTCGGCTTGCCGCTCTACATCGACTTTTGCGGCCTCTTCATGCGGCTCTGCCCGCGCTTCGCCGACTTCGTCTACGTCGGCCCGTCACTCTCCATCGACTTTTGCGGCCTCCTCCCGCGGTTATGGCCGCGCTTCGTCGACTCCGTCTGCGTCGGCCTGCCGCTCTACATCGACTTTCGCGGCCTCTTCACGTGGTTATGACCGCGTTTTGCCGACTCTGTCTTCATCGGCGTGTTGCTCTCCGTCGCCCCCTTTGGTGGCCTCTGTGCGTGTGGATGATAGCTCCTCGTCGGCACCTGATTATACGTCGACCTCTCCAGTCGCGCCCCTCTCTGCGCATGAGATAGCGCAGCTTCACTGCCTGCTTGATGCTTGTGATTCCGGCTTACGTCGGCAGCCTCGCGGTCCCGGTCTCCGCCCTCGTCCTCATTGCACCTACTCGTGGCAAGGTTGGCCACACTTCCTCCACCTGCCGGACGCGGGATCCCGGTTTATGTCGGCGGTTTCGGGATCGTCGCCAGGCCGGCTCTTCGGGATCTTCTGCGGTTGCACTCTCCGATCGGGACATTCTCGGGAGTCTTCGTGGTCCGCTCGCTACTCCGGACTCTTCCTCGCCGGGCGCTGCTGGTTCCGTGACCGGCTCTTCCGCACTCGCGCGACCACCTCTTTCTACACGGTCGGTACGTCCCCATGGTATCCGGATTCCGGAGCTTCCTTTCATATGACCTCCGAGTCTTCTATTCCGTCTCGCTCTTCGGTCTCTTATTTCTCCTGTCCGTGTTGTCACGGCCGATGGTACCTCTATTCCTGTTTCTAGTACAGGCACCCTTTCTACTCCCTCTTTCTCTGTCCCCGGTGTTTCTCATGTTCCTCGCCTTCGGATGAACCTTTTCTCCGCTAGCCAGCTCACCGATTCCGGTTGTCGCGTCATTCTTGACGCCGAGTCTTGTGCGGTTCGGGATCGTCGCACACGAGGCCCTGGTTGGAGCTGGCCCTCGTAGCCGTCGGTCTCCGGGGCTTTGGGAGTTAGAGCGGCTTCGTGTTCCTTCCGCTGCCACTTCATCTACCGGTTCTCCTCCGGTTGTTGCCTCTGTCACCGGCTCTTTTCAGCGAGTGGCATCATCGTCTTGGTCACCTTTGTGACTCTCGCCTGTCGTCTTTGGTTCATCGTGGCCTTCCGGGGTCCGTCTCCGGAGATGGGTCGTTACACTCGTCAGGGTTGTAGGTTAGGCAAACAGATTCAGCTTCCCTATCCTACTAGTGTGTCTGTCTCTCAGCGACCGTTCGATTTAGTCCATTCAGATGTTTGGGGTCCGGCTCCCTTCGCTTCGAAAGGGGTCCATCGATACTATATTTTATTCATTGATGATTTTTCTCGGTACACCTGGGTGTTTTTCATGCACTCTCGCAGTGAGGTGCTCTCTATTTATCAGCGTTTTGCGGCTATGGTCCGCACTCAGTATTCCTCACCCATTCGCGTGTTCCGTGCTGATTCTGCTGGTGAGTATATCTCCCAGCACCTTCGTGGTGTCCTTGCTGAGGAGGGCACCCTCGCTCAGTTTTCTTGTCCGGGCGCGCGTGCTCAAAATGACGTCGCCGAGCGTAAGCATCGTCATCTTCTTGAGACCACCCATGCTATGATGATTGCTTCTTCTCTTCCGCCACATTTCTGGGCTGAGGCTGTTGCTACATCGGCCCACCTCATTAACATTCAGCCTTCTGCTGCTCTACGGGGTGGCATTCCTCTCGAGCGTCTCTCCGGTGTTTCTCCAGACTACTCGACTCTCCGTTCATTTGGTTGCGTCTGCTATGTCCTTCTGCCTCCTCGCGAACGCACCAAACTGACCGCTCAGTCTGTTGAGTGTGTTTTTCTCGGATACAGTGATGAGCATAAGGGCTATCGCTGTTGGGACCCCGTTGGTCGTCGGATGCGCATCTCTTGTGACGTCATGTTTGATGAGACGCGTCCCTTCTATCCTCGCCCCACCTCGGGTACTTACCCGGTGGATGATATCTCTTTTCTTCTTTTTCCGGATGCACCCCCTGCTGTCCCTCCTCCCCTCCCTCCTACTTCTGATGCGCCCCCTTCGGCGCCATCCTCTCGTTCGTCTAGTCCACCTAGTACTCCTCGTTCTCCGGCTTCGGCTCCTTCCGATGCTTGTCCCTTCTTCCTCTTCTTCGATGACTTGTCTTCTGCAGATGAGCTTCCCCCTTCACGACCTGTTCGTCAGCGTCGTGCTCCAGCTCGTTACTCTCCTAGTCAGTATGGTCTCTCTGTCGTTTCCGAGCCGACTTCTTATCGGGATGCCGAGCGTCATCCTGAATGGAAGCTTGCCATGGCTGAGGAGATCGCTGCGCTTGAGCGCACTGGCACTTGGGATCTTGTTTCTCCCCCTTCTGGTGTTCGTCCCATCACGTGTAAGTGGGTCTATAAAATTAAGACTCGCTCTGATGGATCTCTTGAGCGCTATAAAATGCGTCTTGTGGCTCGTGGTTTTCAGCAGGAGCATGGCCGTGACTATGATGAGACTTTTGCCCCTGTGGCTCATATGACTACTGTGCGTACCCTTCTTGCTGTTGCTTCTGTTCGCCGCTGGTCTGTCTCCCAGCTTGATGTTCGGAATGCTTTTCTTAATGGCGAGTTGAGTGAGGAGGTTTACATGCAGCCTCCTCCTGGGTATTCTGTTCCCGATGGGATGGTTTGTCGTCTTCGACGTTCTCTCTATGGTCTCAAACAGGCCCCTCGTGCCTGGTTTGAGCGCTTCGCATCTGTCGTGACTGCTGCTGGTTTCTCTCCTAGTCTTCATGATCCAGCACTTTTCGTTCACACTTCTCCTCGTGGACGTACTCTTCTTCTTCTCTATGTTGATGATATGATCATTACTGGTGATGATCCCGAGTATATTGCCTTCGTCAAGGCTCGTCTTCGTGATCGGTTTCTTATGACTGATCTTGGTCCTCTTCGCTATTTTCTTGGCATTGAGGTTTCCTCCACTTCGATGGCTTTTCTATCTCTCGGGAAAAGTACGTTCAGGATCTTCTTGCTCGTGCTTGCTCTTGGGGATGAGCGCACGGTCGATACTCCTATGGAGCTTAATGTTAAGCTTCGTCCCTACGATGGTGATCCTCTTCCCGATCCCACCCGTTATCGTCATCTTGTTGGGAGTCTTGTTTATCTTGCTTGTCACTCGTCCCGATATTTCTTATCCTGTTCATATTCTGAGTCGGTTTGTCTCAGCTCCTACCACTTGTCACTATAGTCATCTCCTCCGTGTTCTTCGTTATCTTCGTGGCACGATCACTCGTCGCCTTTTCTTTCCCCGTTCCAGCTCTCTCCGGCTCCGAGTGCTATTCGGATGCTACATGGGCGAGTGATCCTACGGATCGTCGTTCGCTTTACGCTTACTTGTGTGTTTCTTGGTGGTTCGCTTGTTGCTTGGAAGACGAAGAAACAGGTCGCAGTTTCTCGTTCGAGTGTTGAGGCTGAGTTGCGGGCTATGGCTTTGTTGATTGCTGAGGTGACTTGGTTACGGTGGTTGCTTGCATATTTTGGGGTCTCTGTTACGACACCCACTCCACTTTTGTCTGACAGTACAGGTGTTATCAGTATTGCACGTGATCCGGTCAAGCATGAGCTGACCAAGCATATCGGTGTTGATGCTTTTTACACACGTGCACGAGTACGGGATGATGTTGTTGCGGTTCATTATGTGCCTTCAGATTTGCGGTTGGCGGATTTCTTTACGAAGGCACGGACTAGAGTGCAAGCATGATTTCTTACTCTCCAAACTCGGTGTTGTGGATCCACCATGAGTTTGCGGGGGGTGTTAGATGTATATATTTGTCTATTGTAGTTTCCCCATATGTTAGGGGGTTTTCTGCATATGTGCACCTGTACATGTACTATATATTGTGGCCTTTGGCCCCCTGGTAATACAACACGCATATTCCCTAACAGTCAAATCATATCAATTTGTATTTGCAGGTGCCCCGAGTCTTGGAGTATTTCAAAGCAAAATGGAGCAAGAGCTTCCACATGGTCCATTGTTGGAATAGGTTGAAGGAGGATCCCAAGTGAAAGATAGGCTACGCGACCTACAAGGAAGCCCTCAAGAATGACATAGCTACGGTCCTCGTCGATGGTGAAGATGATGCCCCTAGGCAGAATGCGCTTACATCTCATCCCAGGGGAAAAATCCACGAAGGATGATCTTGCCTGCGAAGCTTCAGCCCTTGCCTTGAGCGAGAGGTTGGAGAAGCTGCTAGCCACCTCTCAAAATGCCATGTCCAAGAGGGACGAGAAGGAACGGCTGGAGAAGGAGGCCACGACTGCCATCCACATCAATCAATCACCAAAGAGGCCATAGAGGTGCAAAGGTTTGACACCGAGGCTCGCCCGTGTTTACATTGTCATTGTCAGCACTATGGCCTCCATGGCCCTCTTGTGCCCCTTTTGAAACTTAAATTCTTATTGTACTAAGCTCACCGTGGATTAGAGTACATTTAGGTGCAATTCGTGCCACATATGCTGCGGTTTGAAAGGCCTAAACATGGCTAGAATTTATCTATTTGTGATACATATGTGAAATGCTTAAAACATTCTATCCTGGCAGACAAAATGCATCGGGACGCTGGGGGCACCCAGACGCGAACGGACAATCCTGACCTGAAGACCATTTTCGTGTGCGCGTCCCGATGCAAACGGACGTGCGCGGTCAGTTTCGGTGACCGAAAAGCGTCGGGTCACTGGAGATGCCCTTAGGTGCAATTAATCTTGAACTTCAAATCTTTTTTGTTTGTACCTCTAACTTGCGAATCCCGATGTGAATCAAGCATTGGTGTTGTTTGGCGCATCGGGAAAGCGAAATCCAGCCATGTTTACATGCTACCTGATTGACAGTGGGGGCCCACGTGTTAGATATATCTTTCTCCCTCTCTCATTCGTTTTGCCCGAGGGGACTAGTTGCGGATCGACGCGATGGAGGATACCACTCGGCTGAAGAGGTCCCGTATAGCCCGCCTCGCAGCTCTAACCCTTCAGACTGGAGGAATCGTTAGAGAAGCTTTGAGCTGAGGACTGACGCCATCTTCCCCACGGTCGGCCAAGCACAGCAGCCGTTGATTCGGCCCCGGCGCCGTACACCAGCCTTCACCTCCTGTCTTCGGTGGTCCGCGTAGTCCGATGGAGCATGCAGAAGCCACCTAGATCTCTCCATTGTTCCCGAACATCTCTCCCTTTCGTCGTGCTTCGCTCCGGTCACCGTCACAATTGTCTGTGGCCTTCCCAGACCTCGTAGTCCTTTGCAACGTACTTCTTATGAGATCTTTGGTCTGCAACTCTCTTCTTGGCCTTCCTAGTTCCCCATGTGGATGTTCTAGCTACCGCCGCCACGCGCCGCCGGTAGATTTAGTCATTGTTACGATACCTAGCATTGCCAGTAACGTTAGTCCCGCCTCGCTAGTGGGAGGGGGCTACATGCAGCTTATAAGGGAAGGTAGCCATCCTTCCACCATGCTAGTCTTTTGGGATGGAGATGGCTATATGCTTGTGGGTTGGGCTGGATACGCCAAACACCTAGAACACGACATAAATGTGTAGAGGTGGACCTGGGACGCTAACAAACGCCAACATGATTCCCGAGCTCCCTTGCACCTCACGGCTCGCTTGTCACGGTTGCGCCGCCCTCCCGCTGGCTCGTGTGCCATGTGGAAGGTTGCCATCGCCCCTCGACTCCATGGAGGGGCTCCCAAGCTCCCTTGTGGTTAACCCTTGGTCATGTAAATGTGTGCCATCTAGCCGTCGTGGCTGCAAACGTGGTGGGTCGGCTCAATGTTGGCATGTATGGCTAGTGTTGTCTAGCAATTTAGTCAATGAAGGGTAGAACATTATTTGTTTCTTGATTTTTTTTTGTTTCGAACCATGCAGGAGAACTGCATGTATATATTAGGATTTTTTCTTTCTTAGAAAAAGCTTCAATGTTTGATTTCGCATGTTAAGGATATATAAACAAGAGGTTTGTAGAGTTGAGGGTTCATTTTGCAGAACTCTACAAGTTGAGGGGTTAAAACAGACTTTTTGTGGAGAGGAGAGGAGAGGATGGACGACGACCCGCACGTCACATGGCACATGGCGCGGGAGCACCGAACCAACCACCCGGCCGGTCCTCCCGAAACGGGAAAGGTTTCGCCGTGCCGATCGAGCGTAGCCAACGCCACGCCATGGCCGGACGGGACGAGCCGCGAGCGGGAGCAGAGCACCAAATGCGACGTGAAATCGCGCCGAAACCACTCCCAAAAAGAAAAAAAGATCAACGCCCGCCCGCCCGCCGCGCGCTAACGCCGCACCTTACCGTAACGGCACCTCTCTTCCCCGCCTCCTCCGCCTAAATTTAGCGGCCGGGCAAGGCAGCTCCTCCTTCCTCCTCCCTGCTCTGCTCCTCTCTCCGCTTCTCTTCCCTCCCTCCATTGCTAGCTATCCTATCTCTCCTCGCTGCCGCAAACCCGTGGAGCTGGAGGCGCGAGCTTATCCTTCTCCTCGTATACTTACCACCGCACACGCGTCCCCCCCGCCCATTCTTAGCCACCCCGTGCTCTCCCTCATCCCTTCTTCCCTCCCTCCATGGCCTCTTCGGTCGCCGCCATGCCCCGCGACTCCGCACCATGGAGGGACCCCTCCTCCAGGCCGCGCCCATTCTTCAACGTCATCATCCCGCCGCACCGCAAAACCTTCTCCGACAACGCCGCCCCCACCACCTCCTCCTCCTCCACGCCCGCCGAGCCCACGCCCAGGCGCCGCCGCATCATCCTCGAGCGCTGGGCCGCCGCCGCCGCCGCCGTCACAGCCGCCGACACGCCGCCGCCCGCCGACGTGCGCCGCCGCGCCAGGGAGGCCGAGCTCTCCGAGCTCGCCTCCGCCACGCGCCCCGTCGCCGCGCGCGCCGCCGTCTTCCGCGAGCCCTCGCCCGCGCCGTCGGAGGCCTCGTCCTGCGCGGGCGGGCCGGACCTCCCGCCGTCCGGCCCGCGCGCGTCCTCGCTCATCCAGCGCTGGCGCGAGATCGAGGCCGTCGGCCCCGCCACGCCCCGCGCGCCCGGGGGCGACGCCGCCTCCGAGTCCGACGCCGGCTCCCCGCGCGGCCGCGTCGGCTGCATCGTCAAGAAGCTCAGCGGCGCCGCCTCGCTCCCGGAGGAGGACTTCGACGCCGCCAATGACGACGACCTCTCCCTCTCGCAGTCCGCGCCCTCCTCGCCCGCGCCGCTGCGCCACGCCATCCAGTCCCTCGCCGTTCGCGTCAAGGGTCACCACCCGCCCAAGCTCGTCGTCCGGACCGTGCGCGGCCGACGCGCCAGGGAGGAGCTTGTCGCCAGGATGGCACATCGCCGGAACCGCGAGCTCGCCGCGCTCAACGACCGCCACGTCGTCTCCAGGTTCGCCCACAAAGGAAGGATACAGGTAAATACCACTTCCATCAGTTTTTTTTTTTTTTCTCTTCTTTCCTCATTGCATAATGCATTACACAAATACTCAATCATGTACTACTGCACATAAAAGACGTGCTGGTTTTTAGCAGTTCTTCTGTCTCGCCATTGCTGCGCTTCTCGATCCTCTCTACAAAACACCATTATTTAAGACGAGCCAACAAGTGTGAGTTGTGTTGATTTTAGCCCCGCAAACGATGGGGCCGCAAGACTGTTTGGTAGATCGGTTTCCCAACTGGCATTGCTGCTGATCAATGGCATGTGCAAGCTCCATAATCGCGCTTTATTTCAGCCCCTTGCTTGGCATGCCAGTATAAACCAAAAATGCTCTAAACTTGGCATCTACACGTTGCTATAATAAAGTGACAGTGAAATGAGCTAATCTTATTCCTCATTCTGGTGAACAGAGGGGAAAGCTCAACCAAAAGATTTTAAAATCTAGTGGAAGCTCCAGTACCCTATACCATCGCCTTTGCAGATCTGTTAGTGTGTCATTATGAATGAGAAAGGGGATCAAATGAGATGCAAGGTTCACATTGTACTTTCTGATGGCAGTAATATGCAACTAATTTGGCTGGCGACTGTGGAGCAACGTTCAGTACAGTAGCGACGGGCATTTCTTTCACAGACTGGTCTAATGGATGAGATGTCACAAGTGAATACCATCTCTCATTTCTCTCTTGTTTCTGATACGTCCAGAATCTGAAATCTTGTAGAGATTGTGAATACTGCACTTTTGTTGCCAAACTAACCATACCACATGACCTCCCAGGTTACTTGCTCTAGCATGTACCTGGCACATTAATGCGAGTAATGGCTGGCCAGTTTATTAGTGCAAAGTACACAAGAGGTTTAATTATTCTTAATGGCATCACCTTTAAGCTGTTTACCTTCAATTACTTGCGACGCTTTTGTTTTTTCTTTACTCCAACTCCACTCTCCAGCCACTATTGATGTGCATGGTACTAGGAAAGATAAACCTTTTAACTGGACAAGACATTGACATTGTATTTCTGAAGTATTGCCATCTTTGAAAGGAACTGTTCTTGTTTGCAGAAATATTGAGCATGCATTTTGATTGCTTAATTCCAGGCGTTAGCAACTAACTTAAATAAAATATACCCTTTCTCTTTCATTGTTCCTTCCTCCAAGGACCAGATTATTCTTTGCTCTACTGCAAAGACTGGTAAACACCACAGCACCTGTATGCAAATGTTCCAACTCAAAAGTGTCTGTGTGATAGCTAACATGGATGCATTTGTATAATCCATAGAAGATTATGGGCATGGTATTGAGTAATTATCTGTTTCATTTTATGAGGCTCTACTGCTGTCCTTTTTAAGCATGTTTATGTAACCACTTTTTCTCATCTTAAAATGTTTTTCGATATGCTACAGTCCATGCTTCGTCTGAAGCTGTTGCGTCAGGGAGATACAATCAACGATGAAGTGTGGAATCTACTAAGACCAGTTAGGCCACACCCACCAAGATGTGGACCTGAGGCATCTGCCATGAGGTATTAACATGTATTTTATATAAAATGACTTTAAGGCAATGTTGGTGGTTAAAAAGAATCTGTGCGTGTATTATTGTTTTTTTTTACCACAGTAACATCTAAGTGTCTGTCTTCCTAGTCTCCTCGAAAATTATGATGAAAATCATAAGAGCAAGTACTTAAGTGTGTAGTATGAGAGAACCACTTCTTGATGCTGTTGTGGAGTTGTGGGGGCATGGCTCCACCCACCATGCTTAAACTGTAGGGGTATTCCGTACAGTCTTTATTTATAAAGAAAGTGTGTAGTATGATGGATAATAAGAGAACTGACATATTATTTCTGCAATTTCTGATGGACAGAGACGATAGCAGCAAGAAAGATCTACAAGAAGCAAATGAATGCATTCTGCAAAATAATAGGTAAAATTCTGTTTTAAATATCTGAATTGGAGAAATATAGTTTGACCTTTCTCATAACTATTTACAACTGGATTTACCTCCACTTGCCTATGCCTAAAGCAATACTTTTTTTTCCACAAAGTGCAGGGTTGATGAACAACAAAATGATGGTATAAGTCCATCTGTGGAAAAGTCTGCTGGGTTATCAATTGAGAACCATGTTAATTCTGACTGTCTACGAAACCGACAATATGATGAGAAGATAAACACAGAAGGATGCCAGGAAGATTGTTCAAACTTAGTAAACTCGTGTGTTCACAATCAGGAATATTCTAAAGCTTCAAGCTTTGCAAGCTATAATGATCAGCGTGCTGTCTATGACAATCAGTATATGGATGATATCTCCCCAAGTACCACCACAAGCACAATTCGTGAGCTCCAGGAAACTCCTTCATCAAGAGGTGACACTTTGCGAGAAGAAGACAACCAAAGTCTCAATGGTTCTTGGGACGAGAGAGCATTATGGAGCAGTCTTGGTTGGCCCGCACCAGTAGATTCCATGAGTCCGGACAGCTGGCATCAAGACATGATTGGAGATATGGAGAATCATAATCAGATTGAATTTAATGATCGACCTTGGATAGACTCCCCTAACTCATGGAGATCATTGCATATTGCCACACAAGCAGAGGGCCGAGATTTGTCTGGCAATACTGACATTTGTAATCTTCTTGAGAGGTAATTTGCTTATATGTTTTTGCACATTTCCACCTGCGCAACTAGATGCACTTGACCCAAGGTTCACTCCGAGAGTAACTTTTTTGTGTAAACAATGCAAGTGTTCCATAAAACGTGATGCTAATTAGAGTCCATAAGGAGCTTTTCGTATTTCTATTTTGTCAAGGGTTCCAGTTTTAAATAGTACAGTACATTCTAACTCTACTAGTCTACTGTGCTAAGGCGTAGTAAGCACATGTCAATGGTTCTAATTTTACATAGTACATACTAACTCGACCATACTACACTGTGATATATTTATTTCTTCTGTGCAGCAAAAAGGTCTCAAAGTCCCTCGAGAGTGATTTTAGCAACAAAATGAATCATCTCCTGCGAGCAATCCTGCAGAAGCAAAGGCAACAACACATGATTGATGAGTTTGGGGGATACTATCAGGAACACTTATACTGGCAACAAAATCATGAGTCCCGGAATGAAGACCATGTGACATCTGTACCGTGTTCATTAGAACCTGTCTCCCATGTCGCAGCCCACCCCCAAGAGAGTTGGCAGCACTCTTCATTTGAACATCAACATCACGAAAATCAAAATCTGCTTGTGAGTCAGCTGCTGTTTAATGTCCATTGTGGGGAAGTCATATCCTTACCATGTTATTTTTTTCTTTTATAGGAAATGGAGGTCAGGGTGAGAAGTGAAATGGCCCAGATTCATCATGAAATATATGAACTACGTAAGTTGGCAGAAAGTTGTATTGCATCCCAAGTAAAGATGCAGCACTCCATTAAAGAGGAGGTGTGCAGTGCACTGCGTGAAGCTGGTAAGTGGCAGTACAGATTTTGTAAGTCGTTCCTATATATCTAGAAGAACCAAAAATCAAATCCAGAATATGCTCCACACTGTAAGTTGGCCAACTTCCATATACAATACAACACGGAAACCATGACAGAAATTCTGGTCTTGTTTGGCATAAAATTGAATGCAGTTGAAGTTTCTTTATTGAAAAAGGGAAAAATTTGTTGAAGCCAATATGAGCTGTGGTGACATGTGAGCTGGGTTGGCTCAAAAGGCTAGTCAGATGAATTCTTGAAAAAAGGACCACAGCTACTTTCTGGTGGCACTGTTTAGAAGTCACTCTTCTAGTCTTCTAAGCAAACTATTTTGGGCTTCTTGGCCTGGGCCACTCTATTTCCATGGTACCAATGTTGTTGCTCAAATCTTGCCATGTTAGGTTTTGTAATGCAGCCTGGTGAATACCATCTGGACTTCGATTTGATTTTTCTTTACCATTCCCCTGCCCTAGCTTATTGACATTTTAATTTAACCTGTAATCACTGATGAGTACTTTTTATACCTGAATATTTTATTTCTTTCACGTCTAATGCAATCTTTTGAACAGGGCTGATGCCAAGCCAACCTGACATAACAGCCAAAAAAGGCACGTGCTGCATCTGCAATCAGATGCAAGTTGACTCTCTACTTTACAGGTAATGATTTGTAGGAACGAATCATGTGCTTTGACTCACTTTAACCTTGAATTGCTCTGTACAGTCTTGCTAATTGAGTTGATTACCATCATTCATTCAGGTGTGGCCATATGTGCACTTGTTTCAACTGTGCTGATCAGCTGAGATCGAGCAGCGGTAGATGCCCAATCTGTCAATCTTCTATCGACGACGTCGTTCGGGCTCACCCCAATTTTTGAGGTTTAGGATTTAGGAAGGAGAAAAAAGCCGACACTCCCAGCTTTAGATGTGGAGTTTGCGAAGCCCTGGTTTTGAGGAGGCTTCTTACCTTTTGTTAACCACTGAAAGTATACGAGCTAGCCTTTCTCGAGAAAATGTAAATATATTTTGTGCAACTTCGACCTGTATTGACGGAAAGGGAAACATAGATCTAATCAAAATGCTGATCTTGTTTCTGTTGTGATTTTTGGTTTATTGTATCATTTTTCATTTATGATCTTTTTGTATATATGAGTGATCCTTAGTTTTTTAGTGATAACTCATTGGTAGAACGTGGCATCTGTCTGTATGGAGATGATCGTACTGGTATAATGATGGTGAGTACACTGATCTTACTACATAACAATTTGCAGTTTCAAGCATTCTGAGCATACAAAGGAATATCTATATATCTATAGAGCTTGAAATAGAACATGATTGTTGTTTATTTATTCAATTGTTGCAGTGATTTGTTTATATCTTGTAGAAATTGAACACGTTGGTTCTCAGATTTCAGAGATGTTAAATCATGTATGGATCTCACTGACGGATCAATCGTTCCTTGTGTTGATTGAGAACAAAGAAATCTTTAGCTTGAGTGAGAGTTAGCAAAACCGATATAAATACCTTGAGTGGGAACTAATAGTTTGATACAAGACGTCAAATCTTCAGTCAAAATGTATAATTATCTATATTGTTATCGTGCAAAAAAAATTAATGTATGGGTACATCTTCTCGAGGTGTTGCGCCACAATATGAGTACGGTGTACGACTGTCGACTGTGCACCGTCTCCTCTCCTCCGTGCGCCATGCATTCTTCTGCCACAAATCTGATCATACGAAGCTGTCATGATTTTGGCAGTATAAAGTTCTCATAAATGCAAATATCATATTCAACCAAGAGAGAATTCACATATTGTTCTAGTAACTTGTCATTGGACCCCACAGATCATGGGGTTTATCTTGTACAACTTGGTCAACAGTTGTAGAAGTTAGCAAGGTGCACTGTCATTTTGGTTGTATTTAGGATTGGTGGTGATGCTCTAAGTTGCTATAATCCAGTGACCACCTGACTATAATATGTATGTAACTTGCCAATTAACTGATCATAATTTGGCAAGATATATTTTTAATTTTATGAATTGAGAGATCATGATGATGTCATGATTTAGCATGCATGCATTGTGTGTAGGAGAGCCACGGCGCCGCATTGTACAACTAGCTAGTATGTGACCCCACTACATAACGTTGTCAAAAAAGTGTAACGACCCTTCATTGAGGATGAAAGGAAAAGAAAAAAGGAAAGAAAAGGAGAGAAGGTTGGCCTGGTTTGGGCAACTAAAACTGAATAAAAAGATACGACTTTTGTTCTTATTTCAAGCCGAACCTTTATAGAAAATGCAAACCAGCTGCGAAAAATCTGAATAAATTCACATATGCTATTGTTAACATAAAGAATCGAGGAAAATAGTCTCACAGACTAAATCCAGTAATATATACAAGAGTTATAAATTTATAATACACCTTCTGTGTATTGAACCAACTTATAAAATTTCGAGATAATTTAACCAAGAGCCAACTGAAACATAGTTTTGAATGCACACAATTATACTATCGTTCACTTTTTTTTAAAACAATCTATTGTTATATATTAGAAAACTATCATTATAGATCTTGTAAATCTCCAATGAGTTGACAAGCACAAGCTGAATTCTAGATCCTGCAATTCACTATGTTGTATGTAGGTAGGAGTATTTTAGTACTGCGACGCCTCACGAGCAGGAGGAAAACTTAAACTGCACACGGGCATAACAAATGAAAAAGGGCAAGCATGCTTGATTGTATCATAACATATGGTCCATAACCCACTTGCGTGTCATGCGAGGTACGCATGTACAAGAAATGTATACAATTTGATCATGTAAAAGTTTCGTATTTTTCTCGTTATTTTGTTGCAATGCACGTGTACTTAGCTAGTTTGTAGTAAATTGCTAGTCTCCAGCTGTCAACTTTCAAGAGATGATTGTGCATGCGGCGAGATGTTATGTTTTGTCTAATTCTCACCAAATCAAAACCGCCTATAATTTTTTTTGGACAAAATGTTGCATTGCCTTTGATTTAGTATTGTCACATGGAGAAAAGTGCAAGTTTTGCAGTTTTGCATTATGATTGTAATCAAGTTATGATAAATTATGTCTCTTTATTTTTTATGAAGATAGATAAAATGACTTTCAAATACGAAGTAGAAGTTATTTCTATTAATTTAGTTTGTCCGCTTTTTATGTTATATTTGTTTGGTCATTTTGTAGTCTAAAGCGCCAAGTCAGCCCAATTAGGCTCAAGTAAAAAACCATAAGCGCAATCAAATTAGATATGCACAAAGCGTACGATAGAGTTGAGTGAAAATTTCCGAAGGAGATGATGAAGATGGGCTTTGGTACTAGATGGATCAATTTGATGATGGAGTGTGTCTCGTCCGTCCATTACAAGGTTTGTTTCAAGTCACATGAAACTGATAAGTTTACCCCAAGGAGGGGGCTGCGGCAAGGGGATCCTCTATCCTCTATCCCTTACCTTTTCTTGATTTGTTCTGAAGGCCTCTCTAGTTTGTTATCACATGCGGCAGAAGATGGAACACTTCCGGGAGTCAAGGCATTCCATGATGCCCCGTGATAACTGCAAGAACACATATCAATTGTAGCTAGTTTCGAAATAAGAGTATCGAACCACGAGAAGCTACTGGTTAGGGTCTTAATGCCCCTTGCTAATTTCTACTTAAGATTACTTAATAGTTCTTTTCTAATCTCAAAATATTTAAAGGAAGTGTTGTAAATGGTTGCAGATAAAGTAAATAAAGCAGTAAAACGTTATAAGAAATAAGTTGAAACTTAATAGGACAAAGTGCTCTTAGAGATTATTGGATCCACCTCTAGCACTAGGATTCATGTTAATTAAGAAAAAGTATGCCTTTAAGTATGTTGTATGTGGGAGAACTCCGTAATAATATGCGCCAGAAAGCCATGGATCATCGCATCTCTAAATAACCATAACAACCAGTCTTCTACAAGCAACATATTGACTATTACTATTAGGGGGTTTACCCCGTGGTTATCGATATGAGCTTTGTGAATCCCTCTTATGCTCCTTATTCATGTGTTAAAGCGCCGATACGACAATGTCACTTCCCGCCATTCACTTTACCACACTTCAAAGAGTAGTTTCCTCTCAAGACCATAAGGCATATATTACATGATGCACAACACGTAATATCAAGGGAGAAAACTAACACACCTTAATACTTAAAACCATAGGTCATCTTAGATTCATCTCATATTCATGCTAGGGTTTCTCCATTCCCCCAAGAACTAATAGGACTACTCACACATGGAGACAATCAAGGACATCATCATAATCTTATGGAAGGGATTAAAGGAATGGAATGAATTCGAATACAAATCCACAATAGCAATCAAGATTACAACTATGGTTGGAGGATGATGATGATGGTGATGGTGCAGCGGTTGATGATGATGAATGGGATGATGCCTTGTCCTCCGAGGTTCCACGTAGCAGCCTAGATCTTGTCTTCTTCAAAGTTCCTTCTTGAGATCTGATCTGGGATGGTGTTTTTTTTGGTTTCGCGGAGCTGTGTGTGTCTGATCTCTGATCCGTCTGCGGGAGGTGAAAGTATCTAACAAGGCGGTGCTGTTGGAGGGTGGTACGGGCCGGTGGTACGGGCGAGCCTTTCCCATACCGATGCCCGTTAAACCTTCTAGAAGCTGTCCTCGCATTGTCCTTTCGCCCAGGTGCATTATTAAGTGCAAAAATAATTTCTATCACGTCAAAATGCCAGAAAATAATAGTTTTTATTGATATTTCATCATCGACTTATTATTTGAGATCCTATGTAGACAACCATAAAACGGCGAGGTGAAATACAAATATCCTACCACTACTCATGATATCTAGATAAAACAACGACGCAAAAATATGCTAAAAATGCGCTCATCACCCCGTCAGTGTCGCATCTTCTTTTTGCAGACGATTCTCTAATTTTGATGAGAGCAGATGAAGCTAACTGATGGCGTGTAAGCACACGTCCGTTGGGAACCTCAAGAGGAAGGTGTGATGCGTACAGCAGCAAGTTTTCCCTCAGTAAGAAACCAAGGTTATCGAACCAGTAGGAGTCAAGGAACACGTGAAGGTTGTTGGTGGCGGAGTGTAGTGCGGCGCAATACCAGGGATTCCGGCGCCAACGTGGAACCTGCACAACACAATCAAAGTACTTTGTCCCAACGTAACAGTGAGGTTGTCAATCTCACCGGCTTGCTGTAAACAAAGGATTAGATGTATAGTGTGGATGATGATGTTTGTTTGCGAAGAACAGTAAAGAACAAGTATTGCAGTAGATTGTATTTCAGATGTAAAGAATGGACCGGGGTCCACAGTTCACTAGTGGTGTCTCTCCGATAAGATAAACGCATGTTGGGTGAACAAATTACAGTTGGGAAATTGACAAATAAAGAAGGCATAACAATGCACATACATATATCATGATGAGTACTATGAGATTTAATCAGGGCATTACGACAAAGTTCATAGACCGCTATCCAGCATGCATCTATGCCTAAAAAGTCCACCTTCAGGTTATCATCCGAACCCCTTCCAGTATTAAGTTGCAAACAACAGACAATTGCATTAAGTATGGTGCGTAATGTAATCAACAAAAATATCCTTAGACAAAGCATCGATGTTTTATCCCTTGTGGCAACAGCACATCCACAACCTTAGAACTTTCTGTCACTGTCCCAGATTCAATGGAGGCATGAACCCACTATCGATCATAAATACTCCCTCTTGGAGTCATAAGTATCAACTTGGCCAGAGCCTCTACTAGCAACGGAGAGCATGCAAGAACATAAACAACATATATGATAGATTGATAATCAACTTGACATAGTATTCAATATTCATCGGATCCCAACAAACACAACATTTAGCATTACAGATAGATGATCTTGATCATGATAGGCAGCTCACAAGATCTAACATGATAGCACAATGAGGAGAAGACAACCATCTAGCTACTGCTATGGACCCATAGTCCAGGGGTGAACTACTCACACATCGATCCGGAGGAGATCATGGCGATGAAGAGCCCTCCGGGAGATGATTCCCCTCTCCGGCAGGGTGCCGGAGGCGATCTCCTGAATCCCCCGAGATGGGATTGGCGGCGGCGGCGTCTCTGGAAGGTTTTCCGTATCGTGGCTCTCGGTACTGGGGTATTCGCGACGAAGGCTTTAAGTAGGCGGAAGGGTAGAGTCGGGGGCGTCACGAGGGGCCCACACACTAGGGCGGCGCGGGCCCTAGCCTGGCCGCGCCGCCTTGGTGTGTCGCCACCTCGTGGCCCCATTTCGTATCTCCCTCGGTCTTCTGGAAGCTTCGTGGAAAAATAAGACCCTGGGCGTTGATTTCGTCCAATTCCGAGAATATTTCCTTACTAGGATTTCTGAAACCAAAAACAGCAGAAAATAGCAACTGGCTCTTCGGCATCTCGTCAATAGGTTAGTGCCGGAAAATGCATAATAATGACATATAATGTGTATAAAACATGTGAGTATCATCATAAAAGTAGCATGGAACATATAAATTATAGATACGTTTGAGACGTATCACTAACACCAAGTGCCTTCCTGACATTCTGAACTCATATTGTGTGTCATCAGGACAGTTGGTAAGTGTGGCCAAATCAAGTGTGTTTTTAGTCCTAATACATAGGTGGAGATAAGATGCAATTTTAAATAAGTACTTGGGATTACCATCCATTGTGGGGGCAGATCGAGTGACTGCTTCAAGTATCTGGTCGAAACGATCCTTAAAATAATAAATGGATGGAAGAACAAAACCTTGTCCATGGTAGGAATGGAGGTTCTTCTGTAAGCAGCGGCACAAGCAATCTCAGTTTTTGCGACGTCTGTATTCAAAATTTCAAAAAACATATGTAAAGGAATCACGGATGCTATCTCGCAATTCCGGTGGAGTGATGATGCCGATGAGAAGAAGATACATTGATTTACATGGTGAAGTGTGGATCCCAAAAAAGAGGGGTGGACTTGGTTTTCGTGATCCACACTGTTTTAACTTAGCTATGCTAGCAAAACAAGTGGGGAGGCTATTATGTGAACTTGATTCCCTTTATGCAAGTGTTTTATGAGCAAAATACTATCCTGATAGTAAATTTTTGAAAGCCAAGATGAAGAGTGGAGCATCTTTTACATGGCATAGTATCCTAGCCGGAATTCGGTGTTTCAATACAGGATGTATTTGGCGAGTGGTAGATGGATCCCAATTTGATATATGGGAAGATCCATGGATACCTAATAGCGCACATAGGAAGATTTTAACGCCAAGAGGAAAAATTGTGTACACCAAAGTGGAGGAATTGATTAGACCAATAACAGGAACATGGGATGAGGAGCTAGTGAGAGGGATTTTCTTTACGATTGATGCAAATAGAATTCTATCAATACCTATATCACCACACGGTATGCAGGACTTCGTTGCATGGAGACATTATAAGAATTCTCTTTTTTCAGTTAGATCATTATACTGAATGGAAGCAGAGAAAAGGAGAGAAATTTACAAGCCCCTTGATGGAGTTTGGGACTCATTATGGAATAGCTCAGTTACAGTAAAAATTTAAATATTTTCTTGGAGAAGTTTGCATGGAATTCTTCCATGTTATGGTGTCCTAGCTAACAGACATGTCCCTATTTCAAGTCAATGTCCACGGTGTGCAATCCATTGTGAAGAAATAAAACACGTTCTCTTCGAATGCGAAAACATGTGATAGAATTCTGGACTGAATTAGAGCTTCTATCAACTATCCAAATGCTTTACATATAGACATAGCTCGAAGTGCGGTCTTAGAGGAACTCTTGGTAAGTAATAATATTGGGGATGTTAAAGAATTAATCCTAACAACGGCGTGGTATATTTGGTGGATGAGAAGGCAGGGGATGCATGATGAGAAGGTACCACCTGTTATTGTTGCTGGCATGTCTATCCGAGTTATAACTGAAAATAATATAAGGGTGCTGAGGAAATCTTTAGTGAAAAGGAAGAGCTTTTGGATCAAACCAAAGAAGAACTTTGTTCTAATTAATGTAGATGCAAGTTTCAGTCTAGGGACTTTTAGAGGAGGAATTGGAGCTGTGATTCGATTTATTGCAGCATGCAACCATCCAATCCAATATGCTATTGATGCACACATACTCTTGAAGCAAAGGCTGTTAGCAGAGATTTGGCCCTTGCAAACGAAGTTGGATGTGCGCGCATTATCATCCAATCTGATTGCATGCAGGTCATCGAAACTCTTCAATCAGGCTGCTACTCGTTGACGGCTGCAACAACTCTATTTGAGAACATTTACGTGGAAGCTTCTAAGTTTTCTAAATGTGAGTTTAGTTTTTGTAATAGGGAAGGTAATGGAGTTGCAGATTGTTTAGCGAGGGAGAGGGAATCATCTCCTACTATTTGGGTACATAAACCGTCGGCTTTTATTGCTGTTTTCTTAATTGACGATGTAACTATTATATGACTGTTTCCAAACAAAACAACATAAGCGCATGTAAGATATCAGCCCTCCAGTGGGTCATGCATATAGAGAACTAAAAGAAATTCAACGACGATCAAATGGAAATCTAAATAACGAAAAAGTGACTTGCAGAAATACAAGTAACTTAGAATAATCAATATTTTTTTTTCTAATCAACTTAAAAATAGACGTTCATATACACGCGCATACACTCACCTCTATAAATGCATACACGTACATCCTATCCCTATAAGCACCTCTAGAAAAAACTGAATTGACAGATTAGATTTTGAAATTGACAAAGTCAACACAGGCATCTTGCGGTCGACAGGAACGTCGCGCCTCCCACTGAATGAATATTCCGCCTTTATAGGACACACCGTCTTTGTGAGACACAGAGATGATCAGACCTAATCAATCTAATCATTACATGATCAGACCTAGCCGTGCTGAGTATGTCTGGACTCACGGCATTTGCAGTTTTTCTGATTAAAACTTTGACCATGAATTGAAGAGCTGAAGCTATCGATTGGAGCTATTTAGAAACATTGCATATACAATCCAAGCATATCAATAGTAGTCCGTATAACAGATCAACATCACAATTTAGGGCCCGTTGAGAACCAGAATTTAACAAGAAATTGTTGCTGCATTTGTAGTACATTCAGGGAAATCAATTCAGGCGCTACACGCCTCTGAAGTCTGAACCCGAGCGTCGATGGCGTCATGGCGAGGACACGCCGGCCTATGGATCTGCCGGTGCGGACTCCGACGTTACCGAGAACCTCACGTGGTGGCGGGCCGGGATCCTGTCTGTGCCGGACGCGTCATCCGAAACCTTGGCGGACGCCGCCCCGCGCCGCGCGCCATTCTTCAGCACGCTCTTCCGTATGCCGTCGCCGTCGAACATGAACGCCGCGTGCATCGGCAGGCCGGTCTCGCCGTCGCCGTAGTCGTCGCTGCCCATGATGAGCTCCAGCGGAAGGTCGAAGTACGACGATGAGGGGGCAGCTTCCTCGTCGTCGAGGCCCAGGAGCCCCGAGGACCTCGACGAGAAGCGGCACTCGAACCGCTCGAGCGACACGGCCAGCGACACGGTGCTCTGCCGCGCCGTGCTCGGGTCGTCGAGGTCGGGTTCGGGCTCGACGTAGGCGGCTTCCGGGCCGCGGAGTTTCGCCGGAGTTGAACCCGCGGAGGAGCGCGCGTCGGCTTCCGGGCCGCGGAATTTCGCTGGAGTTAAACCCGCGGAGCAGCGCGCGTCGGCTTCCGGGCCGCGGAACGCCGCCGGAGATGAACCCGAGGAGGAGCGCGCGGCGGCTTCTGTTCCGGTAGAATGCGGCGGCCTGCTCCTCCTGGTGATCCCCGGGAGGTAGATGCAGCAGCCGAACGGAGCCGCTGCCTCGGCCCCGTGCTTCCCCTTGCTCCGGCGCGCGCCCGAGATGAGAGGCACGTCGCTTCCCCAGCGCTGCGGCGCGCTCGCCTTCCGCTCCGGAGAAGAGAGGAGGACGTCGAATTTGGTGTCCCCCAGCTCCAGCTCCAGCTCCCCGTCGGCGAAAGACTTTCTTCTCGGAACCTCCTTAGTCTCCGCCACGGACGCCGTCGCGGGGCGTGCCAAAGCCAGGTGCGCGTCCCACCTCGTGGGTGTAGCCGCCGTGGATGACAGGCGCGGCGACTGCGGCACACTGGAGCTGGCGCTGGCGCTGGCGGACCGCGCCGGAGCGTAGGCAGGCAGGTGTTGGTCGTCGACGGAGACGGAGGGGATGGGCAGCGGCCTATCGATGTCGACTCGGGAGAGCTGCCGGAGCGAGAATGGGTCGACGCCGATCTGCCTCTCCTCCGGCTCGTCTGGGTGCCCCTGCTGCCATTGGAAGCGGTCGACATCCCGGTGATGGGGCACGGGGTTGCTCGCCATGGTAGCTAGCTAGCTAGCGTCTCTGCAAGGGCGCGTGAACGAGGAGAAGAGGTTAGCCCGCAGCACCTGCTACTTTGATTGCTTCTGGGGGAGGGGCGCCATGACGGAAAAAAATCCTATGAGACCGGGTCTAATACCCCAGCATGATAGACCCACCCATGAGATAGTAAGTTTTTGACCCGACGGGCGACGGAGTATTCCGCATGGCATGCACGACAGCATGTACCGTGATCGTGCCCGGCCACCACTAGTACGTGGCTGCCTTTGCTTGATATATCAGAGGTTTGACCTGTATCAGTGATTCAATGGCATCTTCTTGTTTGGCTGGGATAGGGGCTCTTTGCTGGAAGTAGTGGCATACCCCGCTAGGTAGTGGGCCGCCAACTGCTGAACCTCCGGTTCTTGTCAGCTCACTGATTGATGCGACTTCAGGGCACTAATGTGGCACTTCTTGATGAGCATTTTATTGAGATGGATAAGGAGGCGATCTTGAACCCATTGAGCACGAGTGTACAACAGGATTTTTGGTCCTGGCATTATGAAAGGAAGAACTGATTGTTTACTGTCCATTCAGCTTAATGGGCATTAAGAAGCAGCGTGAAGATTCGCTTCGGGAAGCTCGATTGCTCCAACACATCACAAATGCACAAGTCTTGAAAGAAACTGTGGAAGGTTAAAGTACCATCCAAGTTTCGTGTCTTTGCATGGAGACTAGCTCACACGCCACTGCCTACTGGTAATGTTCGATTGAGGACAAATATAGCCCGTTCCAATATTTGGTCGGTTTGTAATGCAACTGAAGAATCATGGCGTTATTCACTCATCAATTGCAATATGGCTAGGAGTGTTTGGCAACTCATTAGTAAAGCCATCTGCAAAGTAAATATTTATTTTTCAGTTCTAGAACCTCATCTTGCAATCCACGTTGGTCCATTGATCCAAAAATTATATTACATTTAGTTAATATATACTTATTTTTGTGACCATCATTTTGCCAAAAGAAGCAGATCTAATTTTTTTTATAATCTCTTCCTTACCCCTTTATGTATTGTGACACCCCCGCATTGGAGCTAGACAAATTCCCTACCATAAGCCTAACCTAGAGCTCAAAAGCTTACAATGAAAGAATCGCTAACACACAACAGTGACTCTACAACTCAACAAGTAATACAAGCTTTAACAGAGCATAGAATCAAAGTATTACAAGCAGAGGTCACTGGACTATCATTTATTAATCAATGAAAGCTAGACAAAGCAAACTTAACAAAGGGTCTAAGAGGCCATAGCATGAGGCGACATCCCAGTCCATAGATTCCAGGTTGCCGCCTGTAAACTCCAAGCTGCTCGTCGATGTCGATATCCGTAGAGAACTCATATTCGATGGGAAACTTGCTCTACATCAAAATGTAACAAGCCGATGCTTAATTTCTGGAGCTATTTTGTATAATGCTAGTTTTCCTTTGTAAGACCAGAGAGAGAAATTTTTTGACTACTTAGATCATTTAAAAGGGGATAAGAGAGCAATATCACTCTCTAGAGATCATCATATCAGATCCGTCGAATCATCATCATCACCTAAACCTGTCAACTAGGATCACCTCCTCAATCAACCCAGACAAGGCATCTGTATTCACACTTTGATTGCCAAGTTTTACGGTCATGTTAATGTTTTCTATGATCCCAACGTCCGTTCCTATGTCATCCGTAACCGTCGACACGATTTTTCGAAAAGATTTAACTATGCATGGGCATACACATTTACCGATAGGTACCAATCGGCTGACAGTTAACGCCAAGTTATTATTTATCTTCCTTGGATAAACGACAGAGGGTGGTTGACCTTTACCTTTTTGTTACTTCGCCTAGACCATGAGTCATGCGTTAGAGTAGCCCGCCGCAACGGGTCAAGTCTCAAAGTCGGTCCCTAAGTTGTAAGTCAAGGCCAAGATATGGAGACACACTCTTCTTGACCTCGGATATGCCCTATATGCTATGCAAATTTTCACAAACTTTTTCTATGTGAACGTCCAAATAATAACCAAACTATGTGAATCATGGAATATACTAGGAAAAGTTGGGGTCGAGGGGGTTCCCATAGGCTCCCGTGTGGTTGTATGCTTAGTCTTGGTTAAGGAGGCGAGAACTCGGGTCTTAGGGTCGGCAAGAACGAGTCAAACAATCACATACCAATGTGGCAGCCATCCGACTTTAAGAAGGTTTAATCACATCAATCATATCATGTCATCTTGCCATTCTCGGTCCAGTCGTAGTTCTAATTCATCAACCGGATGGACCAGAATGTCACAATTAAACATGGCTAAGCACAAAATATACAACGACTCTAGCGATGGACATAAGCCTAAACCTAGTCCTGCTAGGAGCAGTGGATCAGGGAATATAGGCTACTAGGATGGAACATGCAACAAATAGGATAACTCAGTCCATCGACAAAAGACTTTGGAATCGTATGTGAGTAACCAGAAGTTGAAATACTTCAAAATCATGTGTTCTTACATTCTCCTTCAGCGAACGAGTATTGATCTTCGGTGTTACCGATCTCCATTGTCTCGAGCACGTTCTCTAATAGGCGCAAAAAATGCTACAAAAAGAGAAATATATAATTTTATTTTTGAGTAAAATAGCAGCAATCATGATTTCTTTGTACCTCTAATGTTACCCCATAGAAAAAAATGGGAAGAAAGTTTTGTGTTGAAGTTTTTTCACAAGGAATGAAAGAACACCACACCGAGAGAAATCAAAGAATGGTGAATACCATAAGCTTGGGAATACCCAAAGCACCCCACTAGACTCATATTAAATCTCTCGGTTTGCACACTTCTAAATTTTGTTTTTTGAGCAACATAGAATTCTCGCAAAAACTTGGAGCGTCTTTTGTTAGTTTTGTGTCTAATTTTGCTTTGAAATAAATATTACCATCATCACTGTTGAAAAAATCATCCGATTCAACGATATACTAAAATAAATTATCATATTCTTGAATGCCTCCATGAAAGTGAGTTGCATGTTATAAAAAGATGAAGAGGGATGCATTAAAAGCTGAAATTTATATTGTGCATAGTACTATTAGTTTTAAATGCGTTATTGAGTGAAAAGAGATGATATTAAATAAGAAAAGGGCCTATGTGCCTATGACTATTTTTGGTAAAACTTTTACCTAGGCTTTTCTACCTTGTGTAGATGATTTGAAATACTTCAACCAATTAACCTAACCTAGTGCTTACCAACCCAAATCAAGTGAGAAACAAAAATAAGTTAAACATATGCATGGAGGCATATGTGGCACTTAGCCATAATATCAATTCTTGACCTATGCACCCACACTTTCCCCAAATGGTTTGAAACTCTTATCAAACTCAATCTAACCCTAAATATATCCTCACACATGCCCAATTGGATCAAGAGAACCACAATGGAAAAATAAGAAAAATCCAATTCAACACACACATGTGCCTATGGACATTTTGCAAATCTTTGACCTAGAACAATTTGGCTTTCACCATTAGTTGTACTAGCACAAAACCCGTGCGTTGCTACGGTGTCGTAAAATCAACTAAACTTACTTTTATATGTTTAGATTTGTAATAAAGATCACAATACTTCAATTTAATTAATATATCAATACATAAATTATGTGAGTTTTCTTGGGGATCAACATGTCTATAGCCTCGCATGGGGACATTTTTTTTTATCTTGCACGATGACACCGATCCGATCTCAATCAACCAATCCAATTCTCTCGAAGGATATGAAGTTATGGTTCACCTTCAAAATTCTTTTCAAAACCAATATTCCACACAGAAGTGCCTATTATAATAATTTAATAAGTGCTCACAAATCTAAAAAATAATATGATGTAATTTATAGCTATCAAAATTTATTTTATTTCATTTTGTTTTTTATTTGTACAAGTGTTTGTCTCTACCGACGTCTAAATCATGAAATTACTGACATGCGATGTCGTGAAAGAAAAAATTAATAAGAGGAAACAAACAATCCTAGTGTTCCTTTTTTTTGAAGGCGGAGAGCAAAGAGACGAAACAAATTCTTCGTCCACTGCATTTTGTGTTCCCAATGGCTTCCCTTTTTCATAAATGTAATAGATAGATGGAGTAAAAATGAAAACTGACGAGGAGATAAGATAAGACTCTATCCATTTAGTCGTCATCGTTCTCAGCACCGCGTTCCGCTGGACTCGGTGGTGGTCGCCACTGATTTCTTTCCCTGCGCCGGCATCTTTTTCTCGGTTCCCCTCCCAAATCTTCCGATCCAGCGCCGCCCGGCCAGTGCTCTATGTTATTCCTTCCTGGCTCTCTCTTCTCGTGTCAGGTCCATGACACCGTAATTAGGCATCCCGTATGGTGAACGGTGCTATTGCTTGTTGACTTCAGAGGCTGCTTGGGATTGAGGCTACTTGCGACCTATTAAAACTGGTCAGACTTGTTCTTAAAGCGCGAGGTGGGACTATTTAAAACAAGAATCACTGTTACATTACGAACCACGTCGTGAGTTCAATTCCACTAACAGGGGATTTTTTTTGCTGCTTTTACAAAGCCCAAGCGACCTGTGGCTCCGCGGCCCACGGCCCACGGCCTCTAGCATATATTCCATCGCGCTCGCAGCTCTACCTTCTCCTGTGGTTCGCTGCCTGCATCCTCTTTCGTTTGGGTCGAGGGATCGTTCGGCGCACGAACCACTTTATTTACTTGACGGTGGCAAGTACCGTAATTGTGATAGAAAAATATGGGTAATTAAAAAACGGACAAAAAATTGGGGAGAAACCTTACTTCCTTTATTAGTAGGTAAAGATTATGTTACTAAACACTTATTAAAACTTTTGGAATCAAACAAAATCAAATCAAATCAAATTTGAACTCAAATTTTGATCACATGCAATGATGGTCAAAGCTGCCAATTTCAGTCTAGTCACTACTTTGAGCCCCTGGATTTGGAGATTTTCAAACCAAACAATTCCAATTCTTTGCACCTCATCCAAGTTCACATAAAGGTGAACAACGTTTGTAAAGACCACCATATCAAATTCATCTTGGATCAAAAACTATGCTCAAGCAAAGTTGGGACTTTTTAACAACTTCAACATCACCCCAATTTGCAATTTTTGTATTTCTTTTATTTTTAAAATTCCACCACCACCAATGTGTGTTGTTGATCATCTGAAGCAAGTCCATTTCAGCTCATCCAAATTTTCCAAAAACATTTGCATGAAACAAAATTTGACAACACATGTGATTCAAATCTACCCCAAATCCCCAAAACACTATTCCAAATAGTAGTGGCCAACCCTACTCCACCCTGGTGCCCTACCCTGCTCCTGGTCCCTCTCAAGCAAACCTTGGCATAGCAACCCTAGCAAGAGAACCACAAATGGCATAGACATGGCCATGCCGGCCATGTTCCACATGGCCACCCTCCCCTCTCTCCTCTCACCACAAAACCCTGCCACCATGTCACATTGATTCCCCTTGGTCTCCTGGACAAGCTGGTGGCCGCCATGGCCGGAGAAAAGCACCACACTGGTGGCACGCGTCGCGCCCAGGACGGCCCAGACCATGCCGTTCACGGCGTGGGCACGCACACGGACGCGCCACGGCCACCCGTCGCCCCGACGAGCTGCGCACCCCCTAGCCCCCCTCTTAGCACGTTGAGCATCTCCGCCGCACCTGCAACCCACCAGACACGCCCCGTTGCCCGCGCGAGCACTGCCGCCGTCGACATCGTCGCTGCTTCTCCGCACCCGTGCCGCACGGCATCGACCTCGCCAGCGCTCACCCGACCACCTCCTAACTCGCCAGCATGCTCCATAGCTTCGCCTCGACATCAGCTACCTAGCGCCGCCCTCGCCTACCCTTCTCGCTCGCCGGAAATGCCGCGCCCTTGTCGACATGGCCGCAGACCCACGGCCACCTCGCGCTCCTATAAAAGGAGAGCTCCTCCTCCTCAATTGAGCACCCCAACTCACTCCCCTACCTCCTCTGAGCCTCCTCGCACCTTCTCCGCTCCACATTGCTCACCACCGCCGCCCAATTCCAACCTCACTGCCCGTGCTCCTCCGCAGAAGCTCGCCGGAGCTAGACGCCACCCCGGGAGCTGCAGTTTGTTCGAGAAGCTCCGCCGTCGTCTGCAACGCCTCCCTGCACCAACGCCGCCGCTCGCCGGAGCCCCTGATCGCCGTCGACCTCCTAGTCTCGTCGCGCCCGTAAGCCCATTCTCGCCAGAGAAGACGACGATAGTGCACCACACGATCGCGTTCTAATCCGACGGCCCGCATCCTCCCGTACCGCTTCGGCGTATTAAACCCGCTGACGTGTGGAGCCCCTTGTCAGACGGCCCGTTACGCGCTGAAGCGTAGCTGGGCCAGCCCGTTAGGCTTTTCCCGCGCGAGCCCTGTAATTCGAATTTGAGTTAATCCAATTCAATAAAAATGCAAACTGGTGTCCAATTCAAATTAAAATAGTTTCAAATCTACTGAACCAATTTTGACCAACTTTATATTGTTGGAAAGCTTATGAAAAGCTCTATCCAACCACACTGGTTTCACACAAAAATCTTTTGTAGAATTAATGTGACAAAAAGACCAAGTCAGGGACTTTTGCACCTTCAAACAATTATTAAAAATCAACCAAAAATGATATTAAGTTGATTTCAACTCTCATAGCTCACATTTCACTTACACTAATTGTTTCTATAAAAATATGGTATGGTTACTTGAGTGATCATGGCCTAGTTTAAATAAAGGACTATATGGCTATTTTAATTAGTTGATATTGTCCAAAACTATATAATAAATCATATGAGAGGCTTGCTCTCATTTAAACCTTGTCCCAAGTACTTTCATATGAAGTATTGAACCTGGTCTAATTACTCTCACATGGAATTACTTGGTGATATTAAATCATAATGATGGTAGTGTTAAATTGCATGAGGTGCTCTACCTCATTTAAATCATTTTCCCAAATGATGATTATGAATGGTTGACCTTGGTCAACATGGATTCATAGGTTATTCATTTGAGGAGATTAATCTTAACAAGAATCAATGAGAGGAAATTATTTCCTCAAGGACTTGAATAGAAACCCTAAAGTAATAAGTGTAATGAGAGGAAATTATTTCTCTAACACTAAGTAAGAAAACCCTAGTATAATGATTGGTAGCAATGTTAAGTGATGATGCTAGATCATTTTTAGTGAGCCATTAAGGCTAATTAAGACTACTTAAGTATTGTTTGGTGATTGTATCCTCGTATTCGTTTATAGACGCTAGTACCGGAGACTATCAAGAGGAGGAGGTATTCTACCAAGAAGAAGAAGAAGAGCACTTTGATCACCTCACCAACCAAGGCAAGCTAGACTAATGCAAGTTATATTTTTGCAAGCTAATATTCCTGCAAGTGCAAAGCCCCTTTGGGGCAAGGCACCATTAGTCTTACCTTACTTACAATGATCCCATCCCAAGTTTTTACCTTACAAGTTTTTACTTGGTTTATTAAAGAAGTTACTTTTATAGTTAACTTTGGTGTAAGTTTAGTGTGTTATTAGAGTAGCAAAGTTAGCCTCAAAAATGGCCAAGCAAGATAGCACCCCTCATTACTAGTGCTAGTGCTAACAACTAAAATTGACTACTCTAAATGGGAACATGTGATTTGAAATGATTTTGAAAACTTTGGAATGATGAGTGATTCTATTGAAAGATCTTTGAAGGTGAATATGACCTGAATGACATGGTGAATTTTGACTAAAACTGATATTGGTTTGGATGCGATACCTTTCCAATTTTTGAGTACCCCCACAATACCTGATTATGGGTAGGGCTTAACTGGAAGTTTATACATCTTAGTATGGGTTTCCTCTGAACAAGCATCATAGGGGTTATGCCGAGGCTGCCTCCGTTGTATGAGAAATGATGTGAAATGAGGTGAATATACGGCCAAGCCCAGTGCAGTTCCCAGGTTGACAGTTGGTCTTCACTGGGAGGCCAAGCTCATGGGGAGAGGTACCTATACTAGGGTATGTAAGTGAAAGGTTATGGTTGATGATCCGCGTACTGAGTTACGATGATTCGGGGTTATCCCCGACGGATGTAATCAAATATTGTGGCACAAGTGTGCAACCTCTGCAGAGTGTAAATCTATTCGAATAGCCGTGTCCACGGTTACGGGCGGTTGGAAAGGCCATACTATACCAGTTGTCGGTGGTTTTCTTGAAAAGAGTTGATGAACAGAATTGGTGACTTGAATTGAATCAGAACTAAGTTGTGGGAATGACACTAATGTTCCCACTAGAGTTAGTTAGCATATGAAGAGTCTTTTATGAAATGCTTGTGAACTAAAATTGGCTTTATGCAAATAAACCTAGAGCTTAGCACTTCTTTATTAGAATTGATAGTACTTACACTAGTATTAGTTTGCGAGTACTTTAAAGTACTCACGGTTGTGTCCCTGGCTATTCAAATGGCCAGACTATGAAGAAGAGCAGCAGTACCAGGAGGACGGACATCAGGACGTCTACGACAACTAGGGAATCTTCTGACGTCAGACGTTGGCCTGTGGATTAGATAGTCCACTTCCGTTACGCTTCCGCTATGTAATATGTTCGTTGATCATTAGATCAACTATTTGTGTAATCTTGGATCATGTGATCTCTATTTGTAAGACGACTATGGTATTTAATGAATGATGACTTATGATATTCGACTGTTATGTCTCGCAACAAAAATATTCCTAGGATTGCGATGTATGGCATAATAGGCATCTGGACTTAAAAATCCGGGTGTTGCCAAGTTGGTATCAGAGCCATTGTTTTACCTTAGGAGACCCTAGTTAGAATGGACGTCTGCAAAACTTAGTTTCAAAACCAAAGAAGTGAATATTTGTGAAAAACTTAGTCTCACTCTTATCATTGAGATCTTTTTCAAAATGAGAAGTTCATGCTCTACTTTTTCCTTGTAGAACTACATAAAACTTTACACACTTGACCACTTCTTTAACTTACTCATCCTAATTGCTCACAGATGGAGTACACCTGCAAGTCCTATCAGCTTGGCCACGGAGGAAACCTAATGTTCGAGAAGGATTTGGAGCAACTAGTGGAATATCTAGGACGCCCATACCCCGAGTTCTTCGGAATACCCCTCAATAATCAGTTGGGAGGACCACCTCCGACAGGAAGTTACTGCAGATCTGCGAAGAAAGCCCGGAGCCCCAATATGGGAAACCTTTTGGTTTTCTGTAACGGGAAACACCTGGAAGGAAGGACTAGTCAGAGCTATGCAAGAAGCAATTGCCCGTCTGTGTGGACAAAATGAGACCAAGATCCAGAACACTCGCTTCATCTACTACCCAAGACATGACCCCATGGGAAGACCGATGACCATGCCCCAGCACACGGAGATGAACCACTATGTAGCACACCTGGACTTCATGCTGTACAAGACCCGCAAGGAGTTGGACAACGCCCTCGCCTTTCGCCAAGCACATTACCCCTGAAGACGAAGAATCCACCCTGAAGAGTAGCATCCCAAGAGCACTTTCGTAGGTGTGAGTTGTATCAGGATCCCCCTTGTATCGTAGAGCGAATGAATGGTTCTTCAAACCAACGGTGTGTTAGCTTTGTAATGTGTGATGTTTGGTATGAATGAAAAAGTGTTGTTGGTTTTACCCCCTCAACACTACTCAAGTTTTCAAGTTTTGAACTTTTTGAACTTTAAATCAAACAAACCATAGAAATTTCCCTCTTATCTTATCATATACATCAATGTTCAGATGGCCCCACCAACCCGCAACACCAACCAAGACGCCATGATGCAGATGCTGCAGATGATGATGGCAGACCGAGAAGCCGAGAGAGCTGAACGCCAAGCCAATATTGCTGCCCTGCAGCAGATCGCTCAGAACAATCACGGCCATGGAAACAACGACCACCATGGGTCAAAGCTGAAGAACTTTCAGAACACCAACCCACCCATGTTCAGCAAAATAGAAGAGCCACTTGACGCTGATGACTGGCTCCAGACAATGGAGAACAACCTGGAAGTTGCGGGAGTTGAAGCCGCAGAGAAAGTGCTATTCGCCACCCACTACCTGTCAGGACCAGCCAGAGCCTGGTGGACGAGTGCCCGTGCAATGAATGCGGGACAGATGATGACCTGGGAGGACTTCAAGATCAAGTTTAGCAAATACCATGTGCCCCAAGGACTGATTAAGAAGATGAGAGACGAGTTCCGCAAACTCAAACAAGGAAGGATGTCCATGGTAGAATACCGCGACAGGTTTCTTACTCTGTCAAGGTACGCCCCGGACGAAACCGACACCAATGAGAAGCGGAAGGAAAGATTTCTGAACGGACTGCATGATGAGATGCAGATAGTGCTGGTCAACATTCCCTTTGCTGACCTAGAAGCCCTGGTGGACTCCGCCATCCAGATGGAAGGGAAGCTTCACCAAGCCAACGAGAACCGCAAACGCCGGATGATGAACTAGAATGGGTCCAGCAATGCCCAGAAGTACCGCAACAACTCATCTGGAGGATATGCTCCAAGATACAACAAGCCCACTGCTCAGAATTACCGCCCAAACTACACCAACAACCATGGAGGACCCCCGAAGCCCGGAGGCAACAACAACAACAATCACAACAACAACAACAACAACCCCACCAGCAACAACAACAATGGAAACAACAACAACACCAACACTGGTCCGAGGACTGGAAGCAATGCCATCCCCGTCACCCCCAAGGACAAGTCGACCATAACTTGTTACGAATGTGGAATTGTGGGACACTACTCCAATGAGTGCCCCAAAAGGTTAGCCAAGATTGCCGCCACTACCACTGCACCTGCTCAGAACCAGCACCGCTTTGCCGAAAGAAGGAACCAGAACAACAACAACGGTCGCCTCTACAACATGAATGCAACAGAAGCCCAAGAAGCACCTCAGGCCATGCCAAGTATGTTTTCCTGTTAATCCAATTGCCCAATCTCTCTTAGGAACCTAACTTTTCTTAAAATCTCGGGACGAGATTTGTTTAAGGGGGAAGGGTTTGTAACATCCCAAATTTTAAAACAAAGAGAAAATGAATTCCCTTTTTCCAAAAATGAGAACCAACAAAAACTTTTATTAAATAAAGTGCTATGCATAGTGCTCACACCTAATGCTTGTGTTTTCCCATGATTGTTTGTTATTACCTTGAACATATTTCCAAAACCCTAAAACCCTAACAATCTCAAGAACCAAAATGGATCAAATATGAAGAGACAAAAATAAAATAAAAAGACATATGTGGGCATATAGCCCTAATATGTAAATCTTGACCCCTACCATTTCTTACTTTTCTAAATTGTGGTGAACCATGGTAAACCCCACTAAACCCTGAACCTCCCCCCATCTTATCACATCCATTAAAAACAAAATGAAAAGAGATTGTATTAAATAAGAAAAGGGCCTATGTGCCTATGACTATTTTTGGTAAAACTTTTACCTAGGCTTTTCTACCTTGTGTAGATGATTTGAAATACTTCAACCAACCTAACATAGTGCTTACCAACCCAAATCAAGTGAGAAACAAAAATAAGTTAAACATATGCATAGAGGCATATGTGGCACTTAGCCATAATATCAATTCTTGACCTATGCACCCACACTTTCCCCAAATGGTTTGAAACTCTTATCAAACTCAATCTAACCCTAAATAGATCCTCAAACATGCCCAATTGGATCAAGAGAACCACAATGGAAAAATAAGAAAAATCCAATTCAACACACACATGTGCCTATGGACATTTTGCAAATCTTTGACCTAGACCAATTTGGCTTTCACCATTAGTTGTATTATGTTACTAACCACTTATTAACACTTTTGGAATCAAAGAAACTCAAATCAAATCAAATTTGAACTAAAATTTTGATCACATGCAATGATGGTCAAAGCTGCCAATTTCAGTCTGGTCACTACTTTGAGCCCCTGGATTTGGAGATTTTCAAACCAAACAATTCCAATTCTTTGCACCTCATCCAAGTTCACATAAAGGTGAACAATTTTTGTAAAGACCACCATATCAAATTCATCTTGGATCAAAAACTATGCTCAAGCAAAGTTGGGACTTTTTAACAACTTCAACATCACCCCAATTTGCAATTTTTGCATTTCTTTTATTTTTAAAATTCCACCACCACCAATGTGTGTTGTTGATCATCTGAAGCAAGTCCATTTCATCTCATCCAAATTTTCCAAAAACATTTGCATGAAACAAAATTTGACAACACATGTGATTCAAATCTACCCCAAATCCCCAAAACACTATTCCAAATAGTAGTGGCCAACCCTACTCCACCCTGGTGCCCTACCCTGTCCCTTGGTCCCCTCTCAAGAAAACCTTGGCATAGAAACCCTAGCAAGAGAACCACAAATGGCATAGACATGGCCATGCCGGCCATGTTCCACATGGCCACCCTCCCCTCTCTCCTCTCACCACAAAACCCTGCCACCATGTCACATTGATTCCCCTTGGTCTCCTGGACAAGCTGGTGGCCGCCATGGTCGGAGAAAAGCACCACACTGGTGGCACGCGTCGCGCCCAGGACGGCCCAGACCATGCCGTTCATGGCGTGGGCACGCACACACGCCACGGCCACCCATCGCCCCGACGAGCTGCGGACCCCCTGGCCCCCCTCTTAGCACGTTGAGCATCTCCGCCGCACCTGCAACCCACCAGACACGCCCCGTTGCCCGTGTGAGCACTGCCGCCGTCGACATCGTCACCGCTTCTCCGCACCCGTGCCGCACGGCATCGACCTAGCCAGCGCTCACCCGACCACCTCCTAACTCGCCAGCATGCTCCATAGCTTCGCCTCGACATCACCTACCTAGCGCCGCCCTCGCCTACCCCTCTCACTCGCCGGAAACGCCGCGCCCTTGTCGACATGGCCGCAGACCCACGGTCACCTCGCGCTCCTATAAAAGGAGAGCTCCTCCTCCTCAATTGAGCACCTCAACTCACTCCCCTCCCTCCTCTGAGCCTCCTCGCACCTTCTCCGCTCCACATTGCTCACCACCGCCGCCCAATTCCAACCTCACTGCCCGTGCTCCTCCGCAGAAGCTCGCCGGAGTTAGACGCCACCCCGGGAGCTGCGGTTTGTTTGAGAAGCTCCGCCATCGTCTGCAACGTCGCCCTGCACCAACGCCGCCGCTCGCCGGAGCCCCTGATCACCGTCGACCTCCTAGCCTCGCCGCGCCCGTAAGCCCTTCTCGCCGGAGAAGACGACGATCGTGCATCGCACGATCGCGTTCTAATCCGATGGCCCGCATCCTCCCGTACCGCTTCGGCGTATTAAACCCGCTGACGTGTGGAGCCCCTTGTCAGGCGGCCCGTTACGCGCTGAAGCATAGCTGGGCCGGCCCATTAGGCTTTTCCCGCGCGAGCCCTGTAATTCGAATTTGAGTTAATCCAATTCAATAAAAATGCAAACTGGTGTCCAATTCAAATTCAAATAGTTTCAAATCTATTGAACCAATTTTGACCAACTTTATATTGTTGGAAATCTTTTGAAAAGCTCTATCCAACCACACTGGTTTCACACAAAAATCTTTTGTAGAATTAATGTGACAAAAAGAACAAGTCAGGGACTTTTGCACCTTCAAACAATTATTAAAAATCAACCAAAAATGATATTAAGTTGATTTCAACTCTCATAGCTCACATTTCACTTACACTAATTGTTTCTGTAAAAATACGGTATGGTTACTTGAGTGATCATGGCCTAGTTTAAATAAAGGACTATATGGCTATTTTAGTTAGTTGATATTGTCCAAAACTATATAATAAATCATATGAGAGGCTTGCTCTCATTTAAACCTTGTCCCAAGTACTTTCATATGAAGTATTGACCCTGGTCTAATTACTCTCACATGGAATTACTTGGTGATATTAAATCATAATGATGGTAGTGTTAAATTGCATGAGGTGCTCTACCTCATTTAAATCATTTTCCCAAATGATGATTATGAATGGTTGACCTTGGTCAACATGGATTCATAGGTTATTCATTTGAGGAGATTAATCTTAACAAGAATCAATGAGAGGAAATTATTTCCTCAAGGACTTGAATAGAAACCCTAAAGTAATAAGTGTAATGAGATGAAATTATTTCTCTAACACTAAGTAAGAAAACCCTAGTATAATGATTGGTAACAATGTTAAGTGATGATGCTAGATCATTTTGAGTGAGCCATTAAGGCTAATTAAGACTACTTAAGTATTGTTTGGTGATTGTATCCTCGTATTCGTTTATAGACGCTAGTACCGGAGACTATCAAGAGGAGGAGGTATTCTACCAAGAAGAAGAAGAGAACTTTGATCACCTCACCAACCAAGGCAAGCTAGACTAATGCAAGTTATATTGTTGCAAGCTAATATTCCTGCAAGTGCAAAGCCCGGGGTAAGGCACCATTAGTCATACCTTACTTACAATGATCCCATCCCAAGTTTTTACCTTACAAGTTTTTACTTGGTTTATTAAAGAAGTTACTTTTATAGTTAACTTTGGTCTAAGTTTAGTGTGTTATTAGAGTAGCAAAGTTAGCCTCAAAAATGGACAAGCAAGATAGCACCCCTCATTACTAGTGCTAGTGCTAACAACTAAAATTGACTACTCTAAATGGGAACATGTGATTTGAAATGATTTTGAAAACTTTGGAATGATGAGTCATTCTATTGAAAGATCTTTGAAGGTGAATATGACCTGAATGACATGGTGAATTTTGACTAAAACTGATATTGGTTTGGATGCGATACCTTTCCAATTTTTGAGTACCCCCACAATACCTGATTATGGGTAGGGCTTAACTGGAAGTTTATACATCTTAGTATGGGTTTCCTCTGAACAAGCATCATAGGGGTTATGCCGAGGCTGCCTCCGTTGTATGAGAAATGATGTGAAATGTGGTGAATATATGGCCAAGCCCTGTGCAGTTCCCAGGTTGACAGTTGGTCTTCACTGGGAGGCCAAGCTCATGGGGAGAGGTACCTATACTAGGGTATGTAAGTGAAAGGTTATGGTTGATGATCCGCGTATTGAGTTACGATGATTCGGGGTTATCCCCGATGGATGTAATCAAATGTTGTGGCACAAGTGTGCAACCTCCGCAGAGTGTAAATCTATTCGAATAGCCGTGTCCACGGTTACAGGCGGTTGGAAAGGCCATACTGTACCAGTTGTCGGTGGTTTTCTTGAAAAGAGTTGATGAACGGAATTGGTGACTTGAATTGAATCACAACTGAGTTGTGGGAATGACACTAATGTTCCCACTTGAGTTAGTTAGCATATGAAGAGTCTTTTATGAAATGCTTGTGAACTAAAATTGGCTTTATGCAAATAAATCTAGAGCTTAGCACTCCTTTACTAGAATTGATAGTACTTACACTAGTATTAGTTTGCGAGTACTTTAAAGTACTCACGGCTGTGTCCCTGGCTATTCAAATGGCCAGACTATGAAGAAGAGCAGCAGTACCAGGAGGACGGACATCAGGACGTCTACGACAACTAGGGAATCTTCTGACGTCAGACGTTGGCCTGTGGATTAGATAGTCCACTTCCGTTATGCTTCCGCTATGTAATATGTTCGTTGATCATTAGATCAACTATTTGTGTAATCTTGGATCATGTGATCTCTATTTGTAAGACGACTATGGTATGTAATGAATGATGACTTATGATATTCGACTCTTATGTCTCGCAGCAACAATATTCCTGGGATTGCGATGTATGGCATAATAGGCATCTGGACTTAAAAATCCGGGTGTTGATAGCCATGACCTCATGCCACCACCATGCCACTCATCACCACCTGCCCTCTCCTCTCACTCTCACCATGTCCTGGAGCTACCCCTCTCTCTCTTGAGCACGCTGGTACACGCCCTTGGCCAAGGAGAGCGCGGCACCGGCCAGCCCAGGACGTGCCCATGCCAATTAGGGACGCCAGCGCGTGCACGGCCACGCCCACGGGCACGCCAGAGCACGGCCTCGCCCCGTCGACTCAGACCTCCCCCTGACCTCAGCTTCTACCCACACACCCACCTCTGACTCAACTACCTCCCGGACATGGCCGTTTGGCCCGGAGCGCCCTGTAGGCGTCGTCATCGTCGATGACATCTGCCAGGCTCCGCTGGACACGAGCATGAACGCGACCTATCCTGATCTCCTTTTTCTGTGCCACGAAGCCAATCTCGCTCGCCATGATGCCAGGAGCATCACGCCGTCCTCGCCTTGCCCCTTCGCAGCCCAGAGAGCCACCTCCATGATCGACCTACCGGTGACCTCCGCCCCTCTCGCTCGCTATAAATAGAGACCTCCCCGGCCTCCATTCTTCACACCATTCCTAGTTCGCCGGAATTTCACCGGAGCTCGCCGCGGCAGTAGCCAGAAGGAGGCCACACTCCCGTCTTCCTCGGCCTCTCCCCCGACCCTCGTTCGCCTCGCCTTCGTCTTCCACGCCAATTGCCCGCCTCGCCGAGCCTCGCCGGAGCCCCAGGTAGCCCCCAGCAATCCTCCTCGCCGCCGGTAGGGTTTGAGCTCGCCATCGACGACGACGAGCCTCGGCCGTTCGATCTCGATGTAATCCTACGGCCTCTGTTTCGCGTACCGCTTCGGCGTTTAAATAGACACTGACGGGTGGGACCCGCTGTCAGTCCGCCCGCGTGTGCGAGATGCGCTGCTGGGCTGGCCCGTTATTCTTTTTCTCTGTCCTGTTTTGTTTTCCCGCCTAATCCCACGAATTCAAATTCGTTTAATTCTTTTCAACCTAAATTCAAATACTGGTGCTTTGTTCAAAATTCAATAGAAAATTATCTGCTCAACCAAATCTAGTGATCCAAATTTCTATGGATAGCTTAGGATGTTATCTAGCCAAATAAATTGGTTGCAACCACAGAAACTGTGTAGATCACCCACGGTAAAAATGATAAGGCACTCACTTTGCCAATTTCAAACATTTATTAAAAATCAACCATAATGTATTTTGAGGTGATTCCACCTCTCAAAATTCACATTTCAGATACTCTATCTGAATATGTAAAAATATAGATTTTTAGTTACAATGATCATGGGCTAGATTCAAATAATAGCTATGTAGTTATTTCTAGCCCATTTAAATTATTTCAAAAATGTTAGTCAAACACTATGAGATGTAGCATCTCATTTAAATCACTTTCCCAAGTAATTTAATGTGAGGTTATGACTTTAGTTACATGGCCTAATATTTTATTATTTGAGGATATTAAATCTTAGTAATTTTCAATGAGAGGAAATTACTTTTCAAAAGAAATAAATAGAAACCCTAGTATTAATTCTTGTGATGATCATAGAGCATCTTGTGTGAGCCATATTGGCTAAATAGTCTCCTTATGTACTGTTTGGTGATTGTATACCTCATATCCGTTTATAGACGCTAGTACCAAAGGCTACGAGGAGGAGGAGGTCTTCTACGTAGAAGAGGAGGAACACTTTGATCATTGTACCAACCAAGGCAAGCTCTACTAATGCAAGCTATACTAGTGCAAGATACCCTTGCAATATTCTTTTGTTTAAGGATTGGTCCAAGCCCAAGTTTTTATCTTGCAATCTTTTACTTTGGTTATCAAGGCTTATTTGATAGTTAACTTTGGTATAAATGTAGAGTACTACAAGAGCATCAAACTTAGCCTAGAGAGCTAACATTTAGTTAGCACCCCTCATGACTAGTTGCTAGTGCTAAAACTAAAATTGACTACTCTAGATGGGAACTTGTGAATCAAATGACTTTGAAAACCTTAGAATGATGGGTCATTCTACTGAAAGTTTTGAAGGTGATATGCCTTTTGAATGACAAGGTGAATTTGACAAAAACTGACGGTTGGGTTCGGATGCGATACCATTCCAACTTTAGAGTACCCCCACAATACCTGATACTGGGTAGGGCTTAACTGGAAATTTATGTACTTTAGTATGGGTTCCCTCTGAACAAAAGTCATAGGGGTTATGCCGAGGCTGCCTCCGTGAAAAGTGAAATGACGTGAAAAAGAGATGAATGTCCTACCCAAGCCCCGTGCAATTCCCAGGATGGCAGATGGCCATCGCTGGGAGGCCAAGCTCATAGGGGAGGTGCCTATACTAGGGTATGTAAGTAAAAGGTTAATGGTTGATGATCCGCATACTGAGTATGATGATTCAGGGCTATCCCTGACGGATGTAATCAAAAGTTGTGGCACAAGTGTACAACCTCTGCAGAGTGTTAAACTATTCGAATAGCCGCCACTACAAGAAAAGTTCTGATAGACAACGTCTCAAAATCGTCCGCTAAGGGGTATTTTTCGTCGCCTATGGGCCTAACCCGACGATATGGGTTCTGTTGTCGAAACTGCGTCAGGCAAAGTCCTACGACGATTTTTTCGGTCCGTCGCGCTTGGGCGCCCTTCCGCCACGGAAAATCGGACCGTTGCCCAAGTGTTTCCGGGAGCCCGTTGATTGCTGACGTCATGCAAACTGACACGTGGCAGACGCCGTTAACTGGCAGTTAACGGCGTTAACCGGCTGAAACCCCGTGGTAGATGGTAGGCCCACACGAGGCCTCGCCACGTCTTAAGCGGGCCGGCCCATTAAGTTTGCGGGCCGGGCCAGCTGACTTAGTTTGACCGGTCAACTATATAGCCGGGCTGGTCCATTAGTTACGTGGGTCGGGCCTAACCTCTAAGGTTGATCGGTCAAAACTTTAATGGGCCGGCCCACTAAGCATGTGGGCCGGGCCGAATGCACTCGATTGACCGGTCAACGAGCAAAGGGCCGGCCCACAAGACATGTGGGACCCACTTTCTCGGTATCGGGCCGGCCCATTTACAAAGTGGGGTCCACATTAAAGCAACTCGGGCCGGCCCAAGAAGTTATTGGGCCGGCCCAATTAGCATGTGGGTCCCACGTTCTCGCTATCGGGCCGGCCCATTTAGTACGTGGGGTCCACATTTGATCAAATGGGCCGGCCCAACAAGCCGGTGGTCGGGCCAAAAGCACCGGTGGGTCCCACTTTCCCGTTAAAGGGCCAGCCCATTTAGTATGTGGGGTCCACCATATAGCAAGTGGGCCGGCCCAACAAGATAGTGGGTCGGGCCAAAAACACAGGTGGGTCCCACTTTCCGAGCTAAAGGGCTGGCCCATTTAGTATGTGGGGTCCACCATATAGCAAGTGGGCCGGCCCAACAAGATAGTGGGCCGGGCCAAAACACCGGTGGGTCCCACTTTCCTGTTAAAGGGCCGGCCCATTTAGTATGTGGGGTCCACCGTATAGCAAGTGGGCCGGCCCAACAAGCTAGTGGGCCGGCCAAAAACACGAGTGGGTCCCACTTTCCTGTAAAAGGGCCGACCCATTTAGTATGTGGGGTCCACCATATAGCAAGTGGGCCGGCCCAACACGCTAGTGGGCCGGGCCAAAAACACAGGTGGGTCCCACTTTCGTCTTAAAGGGCCGGCCCGTTTAGTATGTGGGGACCACCACAAAAGCAATTGGGCTGGCCCAACTAGTTAGTGGGCCGGCCCAGTAGTGGGTGGGGTCCACCTTAAAGCAAGTGGGCCGGCCCAATAAAAGTGTGGGGTCCACAGTAAATCAAGTGGGCTGGCCCAATAAGTAAGTGGGCCAACCCGTTTAGTTGTTGTTTATATGCCGGCGTAAAAGGCGCTTTAGGATTTTGCGGGCCGGCACGTATGTGATTTCGCTTAATTGGGCCGTTTAAGGGATGGGAATTCGTGATTTAGATACTGAGAATATTTACGCAGCATTGATTTATGTCGGATAGCCTCACTTACCACAAGCACCAAAGAAAAAATGCGCGAAAGAACTATAAAAACTAACTAAATATTACATCAGCCGCAAGGCTTTGAAAAAATATTACATAACCCGTGAGAAATTGAATGGTAATTAAACCTAGCAATACAATGAAGCGATCCGGCAATCTTTTAAGTTGTCCATGCAAGCACCTATATCCGAAACAAAGACATTACAAGTTAAGACAAAGAACAATGGAAACGCAAAGACACCGCAATATTGTTTGCCAAAGAATTTGGAACTCATCATTTCGTTGTTATAACAAGATCATTGTAATGCGCACAATAAGCAAACAAAGAGTGCATGCCGCATACCAACAGCCCAATATAACAGAGCATGTTAGAATGAAACAAATAGACTTACTCCTGTCGAGTCCCATGCAAACCAACATGTCCAGGGAGTACAAAATTGGCATGAACAACATAGTAGCAGAGCTATAAATTTTGTAACAACGACCGAGCAACATGAAGTTATGATGGCTACATCTACAGAAAGGTGGAATGTAAACCAAAAATAGAAGTTACGATGGCAAAAGCTAAAGAGGAGGGAATGTGAACCAACATGTGCCAAGTGCAATTACTTCATTTTGGCCGTGAACTAAATAATACTCCCGAACTTATAGTGAAGGGGATGCAAATCAAGATGTTTCGGGATATAAACTTGTAATGAGCAACACATAGAGGATAGTTAATGTCTGGAGCTTAGGATGGACCAGATACGAATATAGTGGGATCACCCGTGAACTTGTATAAGAGGGAATGCAAACCAATATGTTCAGACTTTCCATATGTGAGCGTCATGCCAAGTCGAGAAACAAGTCAATAATGCAGCTTTTGAAGAACAAGATGGCACGCAAAATTATTATCTAGTAGTATGACAAGTTTATTTGTACTACAGAGCTAGATAGCAGAGTGATAGCATGCCAAACTAAGTCCTTACTTTGTTAGCTTACAATGAACTAGATACAAAACAATGGCATCACCTGTAGTACAGGGAATGCAAGCCAACATGTTCATGGAGTAAAAAATTGGCACAAACAACATAGTAGCATGCCATAATTTTTGTAACAACGACTGAGCAAGATAAAGTTATGATGGCTAGATCTACAGAGCAGGGAATGTAAACTCTGTGGGAGTCACAGCAGATCTTCCTGGGGTTGATAGATCCGGTGATGAAGTACGCTACATGTGCTACTTGGGGTTGAAGAGACGACCATTACACTTCATGGTTACTCATCTCATCTGCAAAAACGTAATGGCGCGTCGTTAGCACAAACAGGTTCCCCCAAGATTAAACAAGAACTTGCAGGCAAGCAATAGAAAAGCGACAGTAGAAGAGTTTAGATCATGCACGGCGCGGGTGAAGCAGATCCGGTTCATGCACAGCGGTGTCGG
>NC_061514.1:239701377-239797506 GCF_022539505.1 Lolium rigidum
CAAGAAAATGAACTTTATAGTACATAGAGGATGACATACGGGTCCCATGAGCCGGGTTCTCAACGTTTCAAACGTGGCATGAGATCGAAAGAAAAAGGCAAGGGAAAAAATATCAGGGGCCAAAAATAATTCAAGAAAAGAAAGTTTTATAGTACATAGAGGATGACATGCGGGTCCCATTTAGCAGCAGCGGTATCACCGTTTGAGAGGCGGCAGGGGATCGAAAGAAAAAGGTAAGTGACCAAATATGAGGTGCTAAAAATAATTCAAGAAAAGAAAGTTTTATAGTACATAGAGGATGACATGCGGGTCCCAGTTAGCAGCAGCGGTATCACCGTTTGAGAGGCGGCAGGGGATCGAAAGAAAAAGGCAAGTGACCAAATATGAGGTGCCAAAAAAAATCCAAGAAAATAAAGTTTTATAGTACATAGAGGATGACATGCGGGTCCCATGAGTAAGCAGCTTACTCAACGTTTCCAAGGAGGCAGGGCATCAAAAGAAAAAGGAAATAGACAAAAATCAGAGAGTGAAAAAAATCCCTAGAAAATAAACTTTTATAGCACATAGAGGATGACATGCAAGTCCCATGAGCCAGTAGGTTCCTCAACGTTTCAAACGTGGCATGAGATCGAAAGAAAAAAACGCAAGTGACCAAATATCAGGAGCCAAAAATAATCCAAGAAAAGAAAGTTTTATAGTACATAGAGGATGACATACGGGTCCCATTTAGCAGCAGCGGTATCACCGTTTGAGAGGCGGCAGGGGATCGAAAGAAAAAGGCAAGTGAAAAAATATGAGGAGCCAAAAATAATTCAAGAAAAGAAAGTTTTATAGTACATAGAGGATGACATGCGGGTCCCATTTAGCAGCAGCGGTATCACCGTTTGAGAGGCGGCAAGGGATCGAAAGAAAAAGGTAAGTGACCAAATATGAGGTGCCAAAAATAATTCAAGAAAAGAAAGTTTTATAGTACATAGAGGATGACATGCGGGTCCCAGTTAGCAGCAGCGGTATCACCGTTTGAGAGGCGGCAGGGATCGAAAGAAAAAGGCAAGTGACCAAATTTGAGGTGCCAAAAAAACTCCAAGAAAAGAAAGTTGATTGCACATAGAGGATGACATGCGGGTCCCATTTAGCAAGCAGCGGTCTCAACGTTTCCAAGGCGGCAAGGGATCAAAAGAAAAAGGAAGTAGCCGTAAATCAGGGGGTCAAAAAAATCCAAGAATAGAAAGAATTTTGGTTCATAGAGGATGACATGCGGGACCCATGATCCCGCATCGTAAACGGCTCGATCGGAGAACGTTGAACGAGATGGCGCGATCGAGAAAAAAACAATGCCGGAGAGGCTGCCATCTGGGCCCTACATCCCTCGGCGGTGCGGATTTGCGTTGACTCGGCCGGCGAACCCGAGATTTCGAGATGCACCACGTCCCGGGCCACCATACGCGACGTTTTGGCCGCTTTCGTTGGGCTAGGTGGCCTCAAAAACGAGAAAAAAAAGTTTTGACATGCACCACGGAGGGACCAAAAATCGTCGGCCATGGTACACCAGCAACCACGGCGCGACTTCAACTTCGTCGGCCATGGCAACTTTTCTTGTAGTGCGCGTCCGCGGTCATGGACGGTTGGATGGCCATACTGTTCCGTTGTCAGATGTTTTCAAAATGACTTGTGACTTGAAATGTGAACTTGACTTGACTACCACCAAGTTGTGGGGATGACACTAATGTTCCCACTTGAGTAATTTTAGGTAAATAAATAGTCTTTGACTACTAAGTGTTGAGGAAATAAAACCAGCTTTGTGCAAATAAACCTAGAAGCTTAGAACCCTTATTAGAGCTACTAGTACTTCTATTAGTGTAGTTTGCGAGTACTTCATAAAGTACTCATGTCTTTGTCTCTGGCTATTCAAATAGCCAGACTATGAAGAGGAGAACCAGTACCAGGAAGATGGACAGCAGGATGTCTATGATAACTAGGATCACCTCCCAACGTCAAGCGTTGCCTGTGGAACAGATGGACCGCTACTACGTATCTTCCGCTATGTGTGTTGTATCTGATCTTTAGATCAACTGTTGTTTTAAGATTGGATCTTGAGAGCCCTTGTTGTAAGACGATTATGGTTTGTAATGAATAATGTTCTGTGATATCAACTGTTATGTCTCGCAAGAACAATCTTCCTAGGATTGCGATGTATGTCATAATAGGCATCTGGGATTAAAAATCCGGTTGTTGACACTCGTCGATGTCGATATCTGTAGAGAACTCATCTTCGATGGGAAACTAACTCTGCAGCAAAATGCAACAAGTTGTGTACATGAAATCAACAAAGACTTAATACAACATGTTAGCAACGCGGGTTATGCGAGGCTTTCTGGAGCTATTTTTTCCATGAAGCCAGTTTTTGTTTGTAAGACCAGAGAGAGAAGAAGGTCGACTACTCAGATCACTTAAAAGGGGATAAGAGAGCCATATCACTAGCTTAAAACAATAATATTTTGCTATTTGGCAACCTTTTAAAAATTCAAAATAACTGAAACGTTATGTAAACATTTAGTTGCCTTCCTTATCTTTTTTGAAAGGTCATATACATATGTTTTTTTTCATTTTTTAAACATTTGAACCCATTTAAAACATAAGGTGATTTGCACACATTAGCGGTTCCTAATTTATTTGCAACGCAAATTTTTCTTAGTGAATTTAAATGATGCTCATGATGCACAATTCAACTCCTAATTATGGTTAACTAAAATAGGGATGTTACATGTATATCTAGGAAATATAACATAAATATTAGCAGACTTGTTAGGACCGGATTAATATGAATTAAGCGGTCGTCCATAGGTATTTATTAGCCATTTTTAAGCCTTCAAAAGTGAATGAGAATACCTAAAATATCTAAATGGGAGAGACCTAGCCTCGCAATGAAGGAATTTCTCTCGCATGTGACCCCAATTTTTCAAAAGTATAAGTGGCTCTTGATTGGTTGGAAGTTATAAACAAATTGAAGAGTGCAGCGCCATGCAAGTATACTATGATTCTGTTGGAGCAGGCACAAGGGAAGAAGCTACTTCCAGGATGTTTCATTTAATCACGAACCACACTGTGAAATGTCAATGCTCATAACTTAGCTATTTGGTTACAGCTAGATTCTCTAGAAATTACTTGTATTCAGATGTTTATTGTGAATGAATAAAGCTCCTGGTTTACCCTTAAAAATCGGATAACCAATCAAATAAAAATGATTTCGGATTGACAGGGAGCACCGGACCAGGCCGAAGTAGGTCAGGATCGGTGCCGCAAATCTTTCAGATTTGAGCCTACGCGCCACTTTCTATAATGTACCAATATTCGTAGATATAAGATGTCTAAGTGACCAAGTTGGACAATCTATTATTCAGTAAATCACAACATAAATGGAACGTGAACTTATAATTTTCACTTCTTTTGTTGGCTGTAGTGTACAGATTTTAGTGTTGTTATTCTTTTGTTGGCTGTAGTTTTTTTGGTATTCCCTTCACAAGACAAAATGCGGTGATTCTTTTACACGAGCTCCAGGCCTAAGAAATTGAAGCAGTGAAGCCCCACTTAGCAAAAGAGCTCATCAAAGAGTAGCATAATATATGTCGTAATCGTAGGCGTAGTCGGGTTGTGAACTTTTAAGAGACTGCAAATATTGTAATAGACAAATTTAAATGTTATTTGAATTATTTGACGAATTTCATTTATTCTCTTTTCTGTTTTGAAATATTGATTATGTTTGTGATTTGAAACTATGTGAAATGGAAAGCCTGACCACTGTCTGGGACACCTAATAAGGAACTGGCATTTGGACGTTGCTGAGCGTATGAGACCCTCTAACCAATGAGACCGGCCAGATTCAAAATAAAATGGTTGAAAATAGAAAATGTTTAGACCGAAAAAAGGCAAAGGCCCAGAAAATAGAAAGGTTGAAATATCCGGCTTGGCCCATTAGCTGACCAGAATTGATAGGAAAAATATAAACATGCTAAATTGTTGGGCTTGGCCCATGTAGACCATTGAAATGGACAGGGCTAATTTCGACTTAAGACGGTTTTTTACCACAATTTTCCCATGTCGGATTGGCCAAGTAGGATTTGATGTGGTCAGGCCAGATCGCCAATGACGATATTGGATCGTGATAGAGGCTACGACAATCCAATATTACCATAGGCGATTTTGATGTTTTCAAACAAATCATAGTTGTTGTTGATTCCTGATGTTCCGTTTTTGACGATCTATTTTTCTTCATGGATGAAAATCGTGACTATCTAGTGACAAAAATGAAGGATCGTGAATCAATACATTTCTTGCAGTGGTGGGAAACTCACGTTGTTTCCTTTTAATGAAAAACAAGGGTGCACTTTATTCATTACTTATTAGGAGAGAAATATCATTCAGTACACAACTTAACACTAAGGGAGAGGTGGATCACCATCCCAAGATATAACATGTGTTTTAGATAAATTGTGTGCCACCTTATTTGCCTTCCTTGGACATTGTTGAAATTGATCAAGCCAATGTGATGAACAATCCCGAAACAGTCAACAAGTATCACAATATAAGGACTCCATAAGTTTTCAATCAGGAGGAAACCCCCTTTTAGTTGAACAGGTGTGGCAGAGTGGAAGCGATAGTCATTCCGTTTCAGACTTACGATCAGTATACAAGCTAGCGGTCCACTCGCAAGCACTCCAAGGGTGGAACTCATGTACACTCGATAATATCTTCACCGACATCTGATCAGACACCTGAAGCTCAACCTAGAGTCACTTCCTCACGGTTAGGCTCGTTGGGAAGGGAGTCACTGTTATATTATGATTCAAATTGTAAAGGGTAACTTCTAATGAGCGAAGCAAGGCTTGTCGCCGGAAGATTTGAGGCATAACAGATAAATATGTTCCTCTTTAATACTGAGGATGATAAATTCGTTCTACACATTCCGTGATCGTGTAGCTGAAAACGCCATAACAATATCATCACGCATACAATACTTCAACCGTCTATCATCAAGCGAACTAGTGGGGTCAACGAGAGGCCAGTTATATCAAAAGCTGCACGAACTGATCAAGCCCGGGACTGAAACAAACAAGGTTGCTGTCCAAGCGGCAGACGTGTAGGCATCTCTTTGCTCAGTGCAAGTATCCGATGGGCAAACTAATAAAACTTGCTGCCTTCGGAGAGTGGTTGCAAGGTCAGGATATGCGATCTTTAAGTCTAGTCAAACTAATCGATCTTGCTCGGAGAGCGGTTGAGAGGTCAGGATCTGCGATCTGTAACTCTAAAATACCCAAGCAAAGATTGAAAGTGTGTGAGTAACACTTGGGAGCTCATGAGAGGCCGCTTAATGGAACATGTTATGAGTTGTATGACAATTAGGAAAAGATTGTCGTGGATATCAGCCGTGATCCTTGCAGAAAATGACACTGTCCATGATGAGGTCTCGTGAAACGTAATATTAATACCAACGGGTTTGTGATCTGAGACCAACCAAGATTTTCTATCTTTTATGAGTAAAAAGTAATCGAGATATATGTGCTTACATGTTCAAAACTTTCACAAACCCTTGCAACATCTTACGCGGAGGAGGAGCAGTGAAGCACTCCTGACATCACGGTGTTGGGGGAGCCATCATCGATCTCATGGGGTCTAATTCAGAGGAGGAGCACGCTCTAGAGGAGGTGGAGCTGAACGGAATGCATGTGGAGGACTTGCAAGAGCATATGGTGATGGAGGAGTCCATCACGGTCGCGCGCCGTGAGGAAGTAGTGGTGCATTGCATGGTGGAGGACTCCTTCAAGACTCTCTGCGAAGACAGGCTGCACGCCAAGAAGAAAGGAAAGGTCGGCCGCGTAGCAGGTGGTCCATAGTTTCTCGCCGATGAGCTTGCTGAGATTTGGATGTTCGTGGTGCCAAGGCGCTCTAGAAATGGGCGGGTCGACGGTTTCTAGATGCTATTTTGCTGACGATGCCAAGGCGCTCCAGCGGGCATTGTTTTTTAAATATAGAGGAGTGACATGACCACTATGACTATACTTAGAGCATCTCCAGCCGCGTTCCCCAAAACTTGATGGGTTTGATGCATGGAAAACAAAAAAATTCTACCGCAAAGACGAATAAATCCAAGATCCAATCTATGGAAAAGTCAAGATCTAATCTATGAGATCGGAGCAACGAGAGAGAAGAGAGACTAACCCTCGAAGATCCAAAGCCTTAACGAGATTAGTTCTTGTGGTTGATGTAGACGATCGTTCCGGTGCTGCAATCCGGCAGCACTTCCGTACTCGTTCGCACGTGCGGTGTCGATGAAGTCCTTCCTATCCCCGTTCCAGCAGGCAGCGGAGGTGTGGTAGATCTCCTCGGAATCCCAGTATCACGACGGCGTGGTGGTGGTGGTGGTGGAGGAGAAGATTCTGCAGGTGACGTGGGCATTACCCTTCGGGTAACTGTTGTTGCCCTATCCTGTGCGGCCCAACTGGAGGCACATGAAGACACCCGATGGCAAGGAGGGCCACTACGTCGGTGCCGAAGAAGATTCCTTGAAGAACAAGACGAAGAAAAGAATCAAATCAAGGAAAGTCTAGGACTAGGATCTTTTGTAACCTAGTCGTACCCGGGCAGAACTCTTGAGACCTGGCTCCCTATATAAGAGTCAGGAGAGGGACTGCCGAGGGACAAAATCAATCTGAGCAACTTTAGCCACCAGAAGTCTAGAGCTAGGGTTTCATAGCACTTAGCCTCTCGACGAGATCACAGCTGAAACCTTCGGCACCCCATTGTAACCCAATATTCGCATAATCAAGATCAGACAGGCAGGACGTAAGGGTTTTACCTCATCGAGGGCCCCGAACCTAGGTAAATTGCTCTCCCCGCTTGTTTGATAACCGATGTCTCGTGTCAGCCTACAGGATTCCATCTACCCTAAGCCCCAAACTGAGGGCATTGCCGAGGAGTACCCTCGACAATTGGCGCCGTCTGTAGGAAGCCTGTTGGCACAAGATCCGTCATCGACAGATCCAACCATGTCGTCGGCAGCTTCGTCGATGCCTTCGTCATCACCAATCTTGGGAAGTCCGATCCAATTCGGCTCTTATGAGATCACCCCGCACAGCGACTCTTCTCGACCGACTTTTTCGGATCTACAAGGAAATATGGAGATGACGTTCGGGAGCGTCCACTACAACGTCAACGCGGAAGGAGTCCTTCGCCTGCTGGAACCTTACGCCCCCGGATCAGCAAGGAAATCGCCCCCATCGGCTGCAAGGTCAACCGTGTCATCATCAGTCGACCTTTCGGCGGGGCTGATGGACTCGATGACTTCATCTCCGCCATCGACTCCTCGATCGACGTCTTCAATGTCGGTCAGATCCGATAACCCCGTGCCGTCAGAGATGACTTCATACTACTGCCTGAATTGCGACACCAGGCATGGGCTAGGATCAAGTGACACATCGTTCATCTGCAGTGCTCAGTATCCATAGGGAGAGGACAGTGTCGACAGCGTCGCCAAGGAAGTTACCTGCAAAACAGCGCACCACCAAGTCTATGCTGCCAATAACACGGGAAACGCAAGGAACGGGGGAGGTGGAGATCACACCCCGCGCTCCAGCCGGCGACACAGCTTTGAAAACAGCGGCAGTAACAATAATAGTGATTACACCATCGCAGAGGAAGAATGGGCAGCAGCCAGGGCAGCCGTACTTAATAACACACCACTTCCCGCCGGCACTTCGGTTGGTACCCTCAATGCCTACCGCTCCATCTTGGAGAAAAATCGGGTGCGTCTATTGAATGAGCAGGCCACCCTCGAAAGACGCTTGTTCGCAGCAGAACAATCCAGTGAACAGCGAAGGGGCTCCCGAGGAAGTGCGTCCCGAAGTAGCCAAGGTGCAGGGAAGCATCGATCAAGGTTGTCCAGACTTTCAGAAGATGATGCTAGAGAAATAACCTCAAACCTATCCAGATCCTTCATGACTACGGACACTGCGGGCATGCTAAGGCCAAAAACCATTGAAGGAGCAACCACCAACCTCGCGGCATACCTCATCAATCAACGACCCGAAGGTCCTATGACTCAAGCTCATCGAGGTGCACTGGAAAGCCTCGCAATCTTGGGAGACAACCTGGTCCCACGGAAGGAAAGGACTACACTCCAAGCCAGTGGCTCGAAGCATCGCTCGAGAGACGCCCGAGACGAAATTACCCAAAGCCGAATCGATAAAGCCAGACGACTGCGAGCTGCGAGGGAGGTATTCGACAGCGATGCCTTAGAAGAAAGCCAGGAGTACGACGGCGAGTTGAGGGGAGCCGATTGCTTGAGCTACAAGATCCGTGAGACAATGCCACCCAAGAAGTTCAAACCTACCCCTACCGACGCCGCTAAGTATGATGGACAGCAGGAGCCGAGGTCATGGATAGACGATTACCTACAAACCGTGATCCTGCACAAAGGAAATCAGATAGCAGCTATGCAGTGCTTACAACTTTACCTGAAAGATTTGGCACGGGCCTGGCTGAGAGGCCTGCCGAAGGGTTCTATCAAGTCATGTGACAACCTGGTGGACGCTTTCGTCGTGAACTTTCAAGCAACGTACAAAAGGCCTGCTGGGATCGAAGAATTACGGCACTGCCAGCAGAAAGAATCGATGCGCGCGTACATCGGGAGATTCACTAAGATCCTGAACGCCGCCGAAGACGTTTCTGTTGACAGAGCAATCGATGCCTTTAGCGATGGCATCCGACGTGAAACCTACACATAGAGGAACTTGGGCGCAAGAAGCCGAAGACTATAACTAAGTTAATGGAAATCGCCAACAGCTGGGCTGATGGCGAAGACAATGTGCGAAGGCCGCGGCAACGCAGTGACAATGAAGACGACGATCAGCCGAAGCACGATTCGGGTGGTCGAAGGGATCGTCACAAGAAGAGGAAAGACTGCCGTTACGATGATAGCAACCTGGTAGCCGCAGGATATTCCAACCGACAAGACGATCGTTACGACGACAAGCGAGACGAACGGCAGGACGGCAACCGAAGTAATTCTGGGAACCGTGGCAACTACAAACCGCGACCACAGAGGACCCCTGAGTTACCCTTCGCTGAGAAGATAAACGCTCCTTGCTACTTGCACTCCTACATCGACCAAAAAGATAACAAGAAGAAGTCAAGCCATCTGCTCAGGGATTGTCGACAGTTCATCGAGATGCAGAAGCTCATCCAGCAGCAGCAGCCGATTCCACCTCCACCTCCGCCTCAGCACCAGGTCCAGCAAGTTCAGCCTCACAACACTACCGAGTCCTTTCCACCACCACGCGGGCAAATGAGTATGATCCACAGGACTGGTGTTTCGAGAAGGGAGATGAAGAAGCTCACCTAAGAGGTCAATCTGGCAGAAAGCATTATGGCCAATATTCCTGAATATATCGAATGGTCATCACAGAGCATTATGTTTAGTAGAGCGGATCACCCGATGACAATCCCGAAACCGGGGCACGCTGCCTTAGTAGTTGAGGCGCAATTCGGAGGATTCAAGATGAGCAAAGTTTTCATGGACGGGGGAAGTGGATTAAACCTGATATTCCTCGACACGATCAAAAGCATGGGAATCACAATGAGGATGCTGGAAGAAACAGACACTTGTTTCCATGGGATTCTCCCCACCTTGCCGGGGTACTCTCTTGGCAAAGTTTACTTGAACGCCGTCTTTGGTAAATCCGACAACTTCAGGAAGGAAAAGATCGAGTTTGAAGTAGTAAACTGGGAATCACAGTACCACGCTATACTCGGAAGATCAGCTTATGCCAAGTTCATGGTTGTGCCATATTACGCATACCTCAAGCTGAAAATGCATGGGAACAATGGAACAAATATCACAGTCTATGGAAGTTTCTCACGCTCGGACAATTGTGATCGTGAGTTTCAGAGGATTGCTGCAAAGTTCGGGATCAAACAGGAACCTGTCGACTCCCCTCAAAATCGCCAGCAATTACCAGTAAAGAAGACGAACGCGTCAGGAAGACAAAGAAGAAGCCAGCCGACCTCGCCGCGGAAGCTTCGACAGTGAAAATCTCGGCAGCAGACGGTAAGATCATCATGGAAGAAAACAAAACTCCGGCAATCGCCGCAATAGCTCCTGATGAAACCAGTGATGTCTCCAAAACCACCGGTGCAGCAGACAAGCCTGAAGATAAGGAGAACCCTCCTCTTGCTTAAAAGGATGCATAGCATCATACTTAGTTTCTTTCTCTTTCTCTTTTCAGCAGGGCCCCTTTTAGCCCTTTAGCCTTTTTTGCTTGCTTTATTAATGAAGACTCAAGTTTTGTTTCTCTGAAAAATTGCAGTAATTCGGGGTACCCGAACAACATTATCAGAGACTTTGTCCATATATCACAACGAACATCAGTTCGATGGAAAATAGTCTCGGAGATTGCATTCTAAAAAAGCCTCTGAAATTACGAGTGCTATGATGCAAAACCAATGGGGACTTCGCTCTCCTCCTTCGCTATAGATGCCTCAAAGAGTGCAACAAATAGCAAGGATCGTGAAACACGTAACGAAAACGACCCACGCTCGATACTTTAAATCGCGGAAGTATCAAAGAGTGACGGAGTCATTGGCAGATCTAGTACCACCGATTCAATCGGGAGCTGCTGTCAAGACATGCATCGGTTGAAACAAAAAGGTGCACATACAACGGGTTTAGCAAGACCCGCAACACGAGCTGATCACTCACATAGTTTGCTACCAACTGAACATAAATATACATCCTAACGCGGATGCAAAAACGAGTAATTAAGATTTACTCCCCCAAAAATGTGCTAACTGCATTAACACGGCAGAGGTACGCATATGCATCTACCGATAAAATAAGTTTAATGTTGAACATCCGAACATTCGGATGCAACAAATATCGAGGTTTCCTACTTACAACAGGGACCTTTCTATTGTTTACTCTTGAGGAGTCATTTTTTCTTCGGTTGTCACCGAGGCTCCTTCAAGTCTCTCAACAACAATTGCGGCAGGAAGGTCCACCCTCGGGTAAAGTGGCCCCAATTCACCTACCGCATTGGCAATCGCCAGCATGTCTGTCGAAGGATGACATATAAGAACAAGGGCGAGTGCGGCTCTAGCCCCCGCAAGAACTTGTGCTCGAACCAAGCTTCAGATCTTCCTGGCGTTACTGAATTCTGACATTAAAGTCAACAGCGTGGGAGGGACAGCGTCCAAAGGGAACATTGTCTTCCAGATCACTCACAGCCCTTTATAGCACTTGTTGAAAAACCGATGGACCTGCTAGACCCGGTCTTGGAACTTTGCGACAGTGGAAGCCTTCGAATGTTCTTTCCAGAAAACGTCATCGGAAGATGATAGCTGAGTCAACGCATTTACATGCTCGTGGATCCGCTTGTTCTCCTCAGCTGGGTTTAGAGCTATAACTAGAAAAGGAAACGAAGCAAGATAAGAAGATGCCTTTTTATGGAAAAACAAGGAGCATGAAGTCAAGGGCGCTTACAGGACAAACTCTCTGTGGCTTTATGCAACTCAGTAAGAGCATAGCGCTCTGCGTCAAACGCAAGCTCGTTCTTCTTTCTGATAATAGCAGCCAAAGCGTAAGTACTGCACATATCCTTTTCTATCTACGCGATCCGATCCTTCATGCGCTGAAGTCGATCACTCACGGAGCAAGCACCCGACGAATCATCGGTAAAAGAAGGCACATGGAAAACCTGCAAAATATCGTTAAAAGGGCATGATGGATTCAATACCGGAAGTTACCCCCATCGGGAGTTTACAAATAAAAGGGTTATAACAAAAGTACGCTGGCAACATTGCCAACATGGAATTCGTTACAATCATAGAAGTCTTGTGACAGGACATTGTTTTACTTGAGCAAAATTACACAAATAGAATCAGGGGGCCTGGGTCTGGTTTGACAAGCTTGGACCAATGGATGATTTCTTTGCCGAGACCAGCTCAAGGAGCTGGCGAGCACACTTAAGAGCCGAGGTCTTAAAGACGCCCAAGTCAACTAACTGCCCATCTTGCTCTTTCGGCAGCTCTTTGGACATCTCTTCAATGTTGGCTTTGAAACCATGACCCATCATAAGCTGGAAGGCTAGGAGGGCACCATAGGTACGCGAAGTACGTTTGAATACCTCGATAACCTCCTTGGTGTTGATGGCGAAAGCGTCGATCAGCTGCCCCAAGGTCTAGTTTTGGTCGATCTTGGGGAAAATCATCGAGTGCATCCGTGCCATGGATCCTTTACCCTTCTGAAGGAGGTCCTGAACAAGCTGGTGAGACGCAAGGGTCATCGACAGGGTATTAGCCGGGGAGTTGCTTGGAAGCTTGTCCAGAGCCTCAGTAGGGATGTCAGCAGCCTTTGCCAAAAACGAAATGAGAGATAAATAAGGATCGAATTTGCAAAGCAAAGATCAATGGAGAATGAAAAAGGAATTACTGAGCAAGGCCAAGGAAGACTGGCGAAGAAGATCATCCTTCTCGATCACCCGAGCTTCGGCAGCTAGCATGGATGCCTCTTCATCCTTCAGTCTCTTCTTCAGCTCCTTGAGTTCCTCCTTTAAGGAGTCGACCTCCTGGCGAGCCTCGGCAGCCATTTTTATTGCGCCCTCTAAATTCGAGGAAGAAGATTCAACCTCCTTTTTCAGATGGGCCTTGTCAACTTCCAGAGAAGTGTATTGGGAGGCAAAAGTTTCTAGAGAAGAAATGATGGCTCGCAAATCCTTAAGAAATAAGGAAAATAATTATCAGACGAAGAACTAGAAGTTTGATCGAGATCCACTCAGGAGATGTTGCATTGAAGCAGAAAGTAGTTACAGGTTTCCCTGGAGGAGAAGCTGCAACTGCGGCCATCGAAGGAATCTCTTTCCCTTTGGAAAGAGAAGAAGCTGTCGACATCTGGGCCGTAGGAGCCGCAGCAGGGGTCAAAGCCTCGGAGGCTGCGGGATTCGGCAGAATGGAGCAAGATTTAGCCTTCTTGGATGGGGGTTCGATGAAACCTTCGTCACTGCAGAAGTAAAAATTCGGCAAAGTTAGAATCGGATGCATATGGCAAAGATAGAACACAGTCCTGGGAAAAAGAGGCAAGGACTTACAGATCGAAAAGATCATCTTCGTCGGCAAAGCCGCCGGATGGTCTCTTCGAGGGCAGCTTCTTGGCTTCCTCCACAGCTGCATCAACAAAGGCAGCATGATCAGCGTCGTCATCATGCATTGAGCCCGCTGTGTCACTTATGTCCTCGGCTGAGAATTGAGGATTAATGAAGATGGCTTCAAGATTCATTGGATCATCATATTCGTCCTTTGGACTTGCGTTTTCTTCAGTATGAGATCCGACGGGAATTGAGGAGTCTCTTTCCTCGGAAGTATTGTTCGGCAGGTCTTGCCAACAATCGGGAGCTATGGGGATCTGTCGAAGTAAACAAGTAAGGACAATGGCAGTCATATTGATTAAGAGAAAGACATAATAAGAACACGGAGGAAAAAATTTACCTCGGTTGGTAGATGATCAGCATCAAATGGTGGATGGGAAGATATCAGTGGGATTGAATCTTCCTGGCTGAAGAGAGTGAGGCGCCGAACTTCATCGAGCAGTTCCTTTTTGGATAATTCAGCGATATTTACTCTAGACTCGTCCTTGGGACCCGAATACAACCACATCGGATGAGCCCTGGACATGATCGGCTGAACTCGACTTTTCAAAAACACAGCGGCTACTTCCGTACCTATCATGGTTTGACCATCGGTTTCCTTAATCTGAAGAAATCTATCGAACAACTTCTCGACTATCGGTCTTTCATCGGGTGAATAGATATTTTTCCAAGACTTTTTAGGTTTGGCTTCTAGAACATCGGAGAATTGAGGAAGCTGGGAGTCGGCTATAGATGAGTCTTTAATGTAAAACCACTTCAGCCTCCACCCTTGCACATACTCTTTCATCGGGAAGTTGAAGTAGTTAACTTCTTTGCGAGCAACAAACCCAACACCGCCAATGATGAAGGATCCACCACTGCTGTTGTATCTTTTCACGAAGAAAATCTTCTTCCATAAACCAAAGTGGGGCTAAATGCCCAAAAACGCTTCGCAAAGAGAGATAAAGATGGCAAGGTGAAGGATTGAATTGGGGGTCAACTGCCACAATTGGATCTCGTACACTCGAAGGAGGTGGTGAAGAAATTTATGAGCAGGGAGCGAAATACCTCGGTACAAGAAGGATAAGAACATCACAGTAAAACCGGCAGGGGGATTGGGCCGTGAAATCGCACCTGGAAGGATAACATTCCCCTCATCAGAAGAAATTATCCCGAGGCTCCGGGCCCTCTTTTCATCTCTCTTCGTGGTGGTGGAAACTGGCCAATCGCCAGGGGCAGGCCCGGCCACGGAACTTGACGGCGCTGACGGCACCGGAGCTGGTGGAGGAGCATCTGATGCGCTTCTCCGCGGCGGATTTGGATGAGCCCTGGCGGCGGCGTTACCGCTCGTGGCGCTGGTGGCGAGAGTGGGGTTCTTCTTCTTCACCATTATGAAATCCAAGGAAGATCTGGAAACGGTGATGGCGGAGAAGTAGCTATGAACGAAGAGGGCGAGTGAGAATGAAGTATGGAAAGGGGAGAGTTTGCCCCGAAAGATTATAAAGTACAAGGAAACCTGAGGATTGAGTGGGCACGTGTCGTTGTTTCCAATTTATTAAGGGGACATCTCTTCATCATTGTTCGCGGAAATCGAGGAGACACCTTGGTAACTGTGCGCAAGTAGCGATCGTTTCCTGAAACAGAACCACGCAAAAATAGAGTGGGTCTATCAGGTCACGTCTTATCAGTCAAACCACAGAAGTGGTGATGTCATCAGTGATGTCATGAAAGACGTCGACTCTAATTGAAGCATTCGGGGGAAAATTAAAATCATCGAGTGGATCAACTTGAGTCTACGCACGGATTGCGAGCATCCATCCCTAGACTCGGGGGCTACTCCCATCGAGAGCGTTGGACGCGCACCCGATAAATTTGGACAGGAAGAAAGATTGAATACAAGGAGCTTAAGCTTTACTCCCATCGGGAGCATAGATTGTGCACCCGATAAACTTTTTTGCACTCCAGGATCATGCCCGGGGACGTGATTCTGTGTAGGGTAGCGTTGTTTTTCCTTCGGCAGTTAACCAGCAAAGCTGGGCACGCTACTTAATATCATTTACGCATTAAAACGGCCAAAATTTGAAGACCCGATGCAAATGTATCGAATGACCTATGAAGAGTTGCAGAAAGCTTCGGCAGAAGAAGACATTCGAGTGGCACAACTTGAGTCTACGCACGGATTGCAAGCATCCGTACCTGGACTCGGGGGCTACTCCCATCGGGAGCACTGGACGCGCACCCGATAAAGGAAGAAGATGTTATCGCAAGAAGGACGAAAATTATCGAAGGAAAAGAGCATTTGGTGGAGGCATACTTTAGTCTCTACCCAAAATATCTTCGGCTAGACACTCGGGGGCTACTGACGTGGGCATTACCCTTCTGGTAACTGTTGTTGCCCTATCCTATGCGGCCCAGCTGGAGGCCCATGAAGACACCTGATGGCAAGGAGGGCCATTACGTCGGTGCCAAAGAAGATTCCTTGAAGAACAAGACGAAGAAAAGAATCAAAGCAAGGAAAGTCTAGGACTAGGATCTTTTGTAACCTAGTCGTACCCGGGCAGAACTCTTGAGACCTGGCTCACTATATAAGAGCCAGGAGAGGGGCTACCGAGGGACAGAATCAATCTGAGCAACTTTAGCCACCAGAAGTCTAGAGCTAGGGTTTCATAGCACTTAGCCTCTCGACAAGATCACAGCCGAAACCTTCGGCACCCCATTGTAACCCAATATTCGCATAATCAAGATTAGACAGGCAGGACGTAAGGGTTTTACCTCATCGAGGGCCCCGAACCTGGGTAAATTGCTCTCCCCGCTTGTTTTATAACCGATGTCTCGTGTCAGCCTACATGATTCCATCTACCCAAAGCCCCAAACTGAGGGCATTGCCGAGGAGTACCCTCGACAGCAGGGCTTCGCTAGGCCTGTGCAGATTGTGGTGGAAGAGGAGAGGGCGGCTAGGGTTGGAGGGGTGAAGGAGGGATGTGGCCTTGCCCCCTCCCCTCTTTATATAGGGGAGGCCGGCCAGGGTTGCCTTGGACCCTCCTCCAAGCCCTAGGGCCGGTGGCCAAAGAGGGAGGGGGAGACTTTCCCCCCAAGTCTTCCCCCCCCCTAGGGTTTTGGGGGAAACCCTAAAGGGTGGCCGACCTGGGCCTTGAGAGTGTGGTGCGCCAGGCCCATTAGGGATTGGCTGCTCCCCCTCGGCTGGTGGGCCCACTGGTGGACCCTCTAGAACCTTCCAGAATCTTCTCGGTCTTCCACAGGAAAATTCCCGAACTTTTCTGAACCCCAGAAATTAACTTTCCTTATATGAATCTTATTCTCCGGACCTCCTCGTGATGTCCTGGATCCCATCCGAGACTCCGAAAAACATTCAGTCTCCATCTCATATGCCAAATCTACTATACGACATCGAACCTTAAGCGCGTCACCCTACGGTTCATGAACTATGGAGACATGATCGAGACTCGTCTCCGATCAATAACCAATATCGGGACCTGGAGATTCATAATGGCTCCAACATATTCAACGATAACTTAGTGATCGAATGAACCATTGACATACGACACCGATACCCTTTGTCACGCGATACTTTACTTATCTGAGGTTTGATCATCGGTATACCTAGTTCAACCTCGTTACCGACAAGTACTCTTTACTCATACCGTGGTATGTCATCTCTTGTGACCTTGTCACATGCTTGCAAGCTAATTTAGACGACATTCCACTGAGAGGGGCCAGAGTATATATCTATCCGTCATCAGGATGGACAAATTCCACTCTTGATCCATATGCCTCAACTCATACTTTCCTAATACTTAATCCCATCTTTATAACCACTCATTTACGCAGCGACGTTTGATGTAATCAAAGTACCCATCCGGTGTAAGTGATTTACATGATCTCATGGTCGAAGGACTAGGTAACTATGTATCGAAAGCTTATAGCAAGACGAACTTAATGACTTGATCTTATGCTACACTTATTATGGGCGTGTGTCCATTATATCATTCTCCCAATGACATAACCTTGTTATTAATAACGTCCAATGTTCATGATCAGGAAACCATGATCATCTATTAATCAACAAGCTAGTTTAACAAGAGGCTTACTAGGGACTCTTTCACACAAGTATTAATATTTCCGGTTAATACAATTACAGCATGGGATGCAAACATTTATCATAAACACAAAGATATAATAATAACCACTTTATTATTGCCTCTTGGGCATATCTCCAACAGTCTCCCACTTGCACTAGAGTCAATAATGTAGATTACATGGTAATGGGTCAATGGGTCCAACACACTACGAACCACACCAAGCTCTGTAATGAACCTCTTCATCCACATCGCTTCCGACGAAGCCTCCGAAGCCGCTATATATTCAGATTCAGTTGAAGATTTCACCACCATGCTTTGCTTGGCACTCATCCAGCTTACTGTTGCACCATTCAAAATAAACACGTACCCAGATTGAGACTTAGAGTCATCTGAATTAGTGTTCCGACTAGCATCGGTGTAACTGGTTACAGCGAGCTCTTGGTCACCTCCATAATAAAGAAACATATCCTTAGTCATTTTCAAATACTTCAAGATATTCTTGACCGTTGTCCAGTGTTCCATTCCAGGATCACTTTGATATCTGCTGGTCAAACTAACAGCATGCACGATATCCTATCTAGTACACAACATGTCATACATGATAGAGCCTACTATCGAGGCATAGGGGATCTTGTTCATCCTTTCTCTTTCTCCTGCCGTAGCCGGGCCTTGAGTTTTACTCAAAATCTTACCTGGCAACATGGGTAAGAACCCTTTCTTGCTTTCATCCATTCTAAACTTCTATACAACCTTGTCTAGGTATGTACTCTGTGAAAGTCCTATTAGGCGTCTTGATCTATCTCTATAAATCTTGATGCCTAAAATATATGCTGCTTCTCCAAGATCTTTCATTGAAAAACACTTATTCAAATAACCTTTGACACTACTTAAAAGTTCTACATCATTCCCAATCAGCAATATGTCATCTACATATAATATTAGGAATGCTACAGAGCTCCCACTCACTTTCTTGTAAATACATGCCTCTCCATGAGTCTGTATAAATCCAAAGTCTTTGATCACCTTATCAAAGAGTCGTTTCCAACTCCGGGATGCTTGCTTCAGTCCATAAATGGAACGCTGAAGTTTGCATACCTTGTCAGCATTTCTAGGATCGACAAAACCTTTGGGTTGTACCATATACAACTCTTCCTCAATGTCACCATTAAGGAACGCAGTTTTCACATCCATCTGCCAAATTTCATAATCAAAAAATGTAGCTATTGCTAACAATATCCTCACAGACTTTAGCTTCGCTACAGGTGAGGAAGTCTCATCGTAGTCAACTCCTTGAATTTGTCGGAACCCTTTCGCGACCAGTCGAGCTTTATAGACAGTAATATTACCATCAGCATCTGTTTTCTTTTGAAGATCCATTTATTCTCGACAACCTTGCGGCTATCAGGTAAGTCTACCAAAGTCTATACTTGGTTATCATACATGGATCCCATTTCGGATTTCATGGCCTCTTGCCATTTGTTGGAATCTGGGCTCATCATTGCTTCCTCATACGTCGCAGGGTCTTTATCATTGTTGTCCACAATCATGACATTTATACATGGGTCATACCAATCAGGAGTGATACGGGCCCTCGTCGACCAGCGAGGTTCAGTAGAAACTTCATTCGAAGTTTCACGATCATCATCATTTGCTTCCTCTCTTATCGGTGCAGGCGGCACAAGAACATCTTCCGGTGCTGCGCTACTCTCAAGTTCGAGAGAAGGTTCAATAACCTCGTCGAGTTCTACTTTCCTTCCAGTCACTTCTTTCGAGAGAAACTCCTTCTCAAGAAAGGATCCGTTCTTGGCAACAAAAACTTTGCCTTCGGATCTGTGATAGAAGGTATACCTAATTGTTTATTTAGGTTATCCTATGAAGATGCATTTCTCCTCTTTGGGTTCTAGCTTGTCAGGTTGTAACTTCTTTACATAAGCTTCGCAGCCCCAAACTTTAAGGAACGAAAACTTAGGTTTCTTACCAAACCATAATTCATACGGTGTTGTTGCAACGGATTTAGATGGTGCCCTATTTAAAGTGAATATGGCTGTCTCTAATGCATAACCCCAAAACGATAACGGAAAATCGGTAAGAGACATCATAGATCAAACCATATCTAAGAGAGTTCGATTACGATGTTCGGACACACCATTGCGCTATGGTGTTCCTGGCGGTGTCGATCAACTATGAAAGTATTCCACATTTTTTTAAATGCATGCCAAACTCACCTCCGCGATCAGAACGCATAAACTAATGGGATTCGTAGCATAGAAAACAAAAATTTCTCCTACCGCAAGAACGAATAACAATCCAAGATCCAATCTAGAAGATGGTAGAAACGAGAAGATCATGAGACTAACCCTCGAAGATTTCCAAAGCCTACGAGATTAGATCTCGTTGTTGTTGTAGTCGATCACTTGCCGCTTTCGAAAGCGCGTAGAAGTTCTTGACGGTGCCACAGTCGGGCAGCACATTCGTACTCGGTCACACGTTCGGTGTTGATGACGACGTCCTTCTCCCCGTTCCAGCGGGCAGTGGAAGTAGTAGATCCTCCTCGGAATCCCGACAGCACGACGGCGTGGTGTCGGTGGCGGTGGAGATCTCCGGCAGGGCTTCGCCTAAGCACCGTGGGAGAAGATGGAGGAGGGGAGAGGCTAGGGTTTGGGAGAGAAGGGGTGGCTAGGGGCGCCGGCCAGGGGGGGCCCTTTGGTGGTGCGGCCAGGTGTGTGCTGCCCCCTCCCTCTTCTCCTCATTATATAGGTGGAATCCCTAAGGCTTGCCCAAAGGTTCGAATAAGACCCCAATTCAAAACCTTCCATATGGACGAAACCTAGGGGGACAGGGACTCCTCCCTTTACCCCCTTGTTGGCCGGCCAAGGAGGTAGAGTCCACCATGGACTCCACCCTCCCAACTTGGTTGGCTGGTTAGGGTTGGTGGAGTCCAACCGGGACTCCACCTTCCATGGTGATTTCTTCCGGAAGGTTCTAGAACATTCTAGCGCCTTCCATATATGTACCGGATCATTTCCAAACTTGGAAAGTGACTTCCTATATATGAATCTTATTCTCCGGACTATACCGGACCTCCTCGTGATGTCCTGGATCCCATCCAAGACTCTGAACAAACATTCGAACTCCATTCCATATTCCATATCTACTTAAAACGACATCAAACCTTAAGTGTGTCACCCTACGGTTCGTGAACTATGTAGACATGGTCAAGACTCCTCTCCGACCAATAACCAATAGCGGGATATGGAGATCCATAATGGCTCCCACATATTCAGCGATAACTTAGTGATCGATTGAACCATTTACATACGATACCAATTCCCTTTGTCACGCGATATTTTACTTGTCCGAGGTTCGATCATCAGTATCTCCATACCTTGTTCAACCTCGTTACCGACAAGTACTCTTTACTCGTACCGTGGTATGTCATCTCTTGTGACCTAGTCACATGCTTGCAAGCTAATCAGACGACATTCCACCGAGAGGGCCCAGAGTATATCTATCCGTCATCGGGATGGATAAATCCCACTCTTGATCCATATGCCTCAACTCACACTTTCTAAATACTTAATCCCATCTTTATAACCACCCATTTACGTAGTGGAGTTTGATGTAATCAAAGTACCCTTCCGGCATAAGTGATTTACATGATCTCATGGTCAAAGGACTAGGTAACTATGTATCGAAAGCTTATAGAAATTTGAACTTAATGACTTGATCTTATGCTACGCTTACTATGGGTGTGTCCATCATATCACTCACCTAATGATATGATCTTGTTATTAATAACATCCTATTTTCATGATCAGGAAACCATGATCATCTATTAATCAACAAGCTAGTTAAATGAGAGGCTTACTAGGGACTCTGGTTGTTTACACAACACACATGTATTAATGTTTCCGGTTAATACAATTATAGCATGGAGTGTAAACATATATCATGAACACTAAGATATAACAATAACTAATTTATTATTGCTTCTCGGGCATATCTCCAACAGTCTCTGATACGTCTCCGACATATCGATAATTTCTTATGTTCCATGCTACATTATTGATGATATCTACATGTTTTATGCACACTTTATGTCATATTCGTGCATTTTCTGGAACTAACCTATTAACAAGATGCCGAAGAGCCGATTGCTTGTTTTCTGCTGTTTTTGGTTTAGAAATCCTAGTAAAGAAATATTCTCGGAATTGGACGAAATCAACGCCCAGGGTCCTATTTTGCCACGAAGCTTCCAGAAGACCGAAGGAGAGTCGAAGTGGGGCCACGAGGTGGCGAAACACCAGGGCGGCGTGGCCCAGGCCCTGGCCGCGCCGACCTATGGTGTGGGCCCCTCGTGCCGCCTCTTTACCTGCCCTTCCGCCTACAAATAGCCTCCGTCGCGAAACCCCCAGTACCGAGAGCCACGATACGGAAAACCTTATCGAGACGCCGCCGCCGCCAATCCCATCTCGGGGGATTCGGAGATCTCCTCCGGCACCCTGCCGGAGAGGGGATTCATCTCCCGGAGGACTCTTCACCGCCATGGTCGCCTCCGGAGTGATGAGTGAGTAGTTCACCCCTGGACTATGGGTCCATAGCGGTAGCTAGATGGTTGTCTTCTCCTCATTGTGCTTCATTGTTGGATCTTGTGAGCTGCCTAACATGATCAAGATCATCTATCCGTAATACTATATGTTGTGTTTATCGGGATCCGATGGATAGAGAATACTATGTTATGTTAATTATCAAGTTATTACCTATGTGTTGTTTATGATCTTGCATGCTCTCCGTTATTAGTAGAGGCTCGGCCAAGTTTTTGCTCTTAACTCCAAGAGGGAGTATTTATGCTCGATAGTGGGTTCATGCCTCCATTGAATCCGGGACGAGTGATGAGAAAGTTCTAAGGTTGTGGATGTGCTGTTGCCACTAGGGATAAAACATTGATGCTATGTCTAAGGATGTAGTTATTGATTACATTACGCACCATACTTAATGCAATTGTCTGTTGTTTGCAACTTAATACTGGAAGGGGTTCGGATGATAACCTGAAGGTGGACTTTTTAGGCATAGATGCATGCTGGATAGCGGTCTATGTACTTTGTCGTAATGCCCAATTAAATCTCACTATATTTATCATGTCATGTATGTGCATTGTTATGCCCTCTCTATTTGTCAATTGCCCGACTGTAATTTGTTCACCCAACATGCTTTTATCTTATGGGAGAGACACCTCTAGTGAACTGTGGACCCCGGTCCTATTCTTTACATCGCATACAATCTCATCGCAATACTTGTTTTATCGTATTCTGCAAACAATCATCTTCCACACAATACGGTTAATCCTTTGTTACAGCAAGCCGGTGAGATTGACAACCTCACTCGTTTCGTTGGGGCAAAGTACTTTGGTTGTGTTGTGCAGGTTCCACGTTGGCGCCGGAATCTCCGGTGTTGCGCCGCACTACATCCCGCCGCCATCAACCTTCAACGTGCTTCTTGACTCCTACTGGTTCGATTAAACCTTGGTTTCTTACGAGGGAAACTTGCCGCTGTGCGCATCACACCTTCCTCTTGGGGTTCCCAACGGACGTGTCAACTACACGCATCAAGCAAATTTACGGCGCCGTTGCCGGGGAGATCAAGACACGCTGCAAGGGGAGTCTCCACTTCCCAATCTCTTTACTTTGTTTTTGTCTTGCTTTATTTTATTTACTACTTTGTTTGCTGCACTTATATCAAAACACAAAAAAATTTAGTTGCTAGTTTTACTTTATTTACTGTCTTGCACTCTATATCAAAAACACAAAAAAAATTAGTTACTTGCATTTACTTTACTTACTTCAACATGTTTCCTTTTAATTTTACCGTAAAAGACATACCGGTAGGACGTGGGTCTATAGTTGGGAGAAACAATATAGAAGAATTTTTCAATCATGTTAGTACCATTGAAGATTTTGAAGATAGACACTTGGTAGAACTTGCTCCTACTTATGAAATTGCTGCTGCTGCTTTAGTTCGCATGTTGGAAACTAAATTTGTTAATCTCAATCCTATAATCCAACACATGTTTCTTACACTCGGTGATATGGAAGAAGGGGAAAAGAAAGATTTTGTTTTAGAAACCCTTCTTAGAGAATTTGGTGGTATAGCTAGAGAGGCTAGAAAGGTCTTTACTAAATATAAGATGCTTGGTTCTTATACCAATTTTGCTAGTATCCTTGAAAAGATGGACATGGAGAGAGTAAGGTACACTAATAATATTAATGATGGTGGGGAGATCAAAGCACCAATACCATGTAAGCTCCTAGCAATGAATGAAGCGCTAGAAAATAACTATGCTTGGCTTGTTCCTGAAAATTTGTTTGATGAGAGTAGCAAGCCCTAGACTAATGAAAAGGGAGCCGCTGAAACTTATGTATCCAATATACTATGCATGGTTGAGAAAACTCCAAACCCCGCTGAAGATTCATCATCTCTCGATAACACTTGATTTACACTTTCTGCGCCTAGCTGAAAGGCGTTAAAGAAAAGCGCTTATGGGAGACAACCCATGTTTTTACTACAGTATTTTTGTTTTATATTTGAGTCTTGGAAGTTGTTTACTACTGTAGCAACCTCTCCTTATCTTAGTTTTGTGTTTTGTTGTGCCAAGTAAAGTCTTTGATAGTAAAGTGAATACTAATTCTCTGTAGGTAACTCAGAAAATTAAGCCAATTTACGTGCGTGATCCTCAGATATGTACGCAACTTTCATTCAATTTGGGCATTTTCATTTGAGCAAGTCTGTCTCCCACTTGCACTAGAGTCAATAATTTAGTTTACATTTGTAAAGATATAACACCTTGGCCTTCTGGTGCTTATCATGTTTTCCTCACGGGATAGATTTCAGTCAACCAATCTGACACACTCAGACACGTATGTATTTTGCAATTCATTTGCGTCTTCACGCATCACTCATTTTCCAAATGAGTCAGCATTAATCATATATGTTCAGTCTTCTGGTGGAACCTTAATTCCACGGTCTGAAATATGTCACTAATATTGTCACACACAATATAGCTTCAAAGTTCTGACACTATCGGAACTACACCAAGTTCTCAAAGAACTTCTCAACTTAACATCCTCAGTCATTGTCAAAACAATGACATATTCTACCTTTGTTTGTAGAATTCGTCACAATATTTAGAACTCATCTAAATCTAGGATAGACTCCTTCTAGCTCATTGTGCTACCTTTTAATCAACACTTAGCCTAATTGAGATTTTATATGTGACCAAACTAATATCGTTGCAACACCTTACAACGATTTGTTTGTCATTACCCCATATAAAACTATATATATCCTTGATTCTTCTAAAGCACTCAGGGATATTCTTACTGTTGTCCAATGATCATCACATGAATCATTCTGGTATATGCTCCTAACTCTTTAGAGCACAGGACATCTGATTTTGTACATATTATTCGTGATCTAAAATTACACATGTGTTTTTACTCATCGAGTGTCAAATACACTCAAGTCTTGTTAAATCTTCACATGGAAAAGAACATCTTCTTAATATTTTTTATATTGAACTACTTCAATATTCATTCTATGTACTTTAACTTAAACTTATTATGTGTTTCAATCTATCTTCATAGATCTTGACACTAAATATGTTTCAGTTCATATCCTTTCATTGAAGTTAATTCTCAAGGAAACCTTTTTAATCAATTATATAATTACATTATTTATAATCAACGATATGTCATCTACATAAAGTATTACAAATATGTCTCAGCGCTCCCACTTAATTTCTTGCAAATGCAAGCCTCTTCATCGTTTCTGATGAAATCATAACTCTTTGATCATTTCATCCGGTGAAGATTCCAACTCCATGATACTCACTTCATCCAGTGAAGTTTGTATACCTTTTTAGTATTCTACAGACTAGCAAAAAAATCTCAGTTGTATCTTGTATACAGCTTTAATACACACTTCTGTTAAGTAATGTATTTTGCCATCCTACTAGCATATCTCATAAAAGAAATATGTAGCGATTACTAGAATAATCCACATAGACTATAAGCATCGTTACGGAAGATCTAATCTTATCGTAGTCAACTCTTTGAACTTTGTCGTAAACAACTTTTCGACAAGTCGAGTGATACGTCTCCGACGTATCGATAATTTCTTATGTTCTATGCCATATTATTGATGATACCTACATGTTTTATGCACACTTTATGTCATATTCGTGCATTTTCTGGAACTAACCTACTAACAAGATGCCGAAGTGCCGATTCTTGTTTTCTAGCTGTTTTTGGTTTCGAAATCCTAGTAACGAAATATTCTCGGAATTGGACGAAACAAAGACCCGGGGGCCTATTTTGCCACGAACCTTCCGGAAGACCGAAGAGCATACGAAGTGGGGCCACGAGGTGGCCAAACCACAAGGCGGCGCGGCCAAGGGGGCCCGCGCCGCCCGTGGTGTGGGCCCCTCGTCGGCCCCCGACTCGCCCTTCCGCCTACTTAAAGCCTCCGTCGCGAAACCCCCGATGCGAAAAACCACGATACGGAAAACCTATGCGAGACGTCGCCGCCGCCAATCCCATCTCGGGGGATTCTGGAGATCCCATCCGGGACCCTGCCGGAGAGGGGATTCATCTCCCGGAGGACTCTACGCCGCCATGGTCGCCTCCGGAGTGATGAGTGAGTAGTTCACTCCTGGACTATGGGTCCATAGCAGTAGCTAGATGGTTGTCTTCTCCTCATTGTGCTTCATTGTTGGATCTTGTGAGCTTCCTAACATGATCAAGATCATCTATCTGTAATACTCTATGTTGTGTTTGTCGGGATCCGATGGATAGAGAATACCATGTTATGTTAATTATCAAGTTATTACATATGTGTTGTTTATGATCTTGCATGCTCTCCGTTATTAGTAGAGGCTCTGGCCAAGTTTTTACTCTTAACTCCAAGAGGGAGTATTTATGCTCGATAGTGGGTTCATGCTCGCATTGACACCTGGGACGATGACGAGAAAGTTCTAAGGTTGTGTTGTGCTGTTGCCACTAGGGATAAAACATTGGCGCTATGTCCGAGGATGTAGTTGTTGATTACATTACGCACCATACTTAATGCAATTGTCTGTTGCTTTGCAACTTAATACCTGGAAGGGATTCGGACGATAACCCGAAGGTGGACTTTTTAGGCATAGATGCGGTTGGATGGCGGTCTATGTACTTTGTCGTAATGCCCAATTAAATCTCACTATACTTATCATGACATGTATGTGCATTGTTATGCCCTCTCTATTTGTCAATTGCCCGACCGTAATTTGTTCACCCAACATGCTTTTATCTTATGGGAGAGACACCTCTAGTGAACTGTGGACCCCGGTCCATTCTTTAATACTGAAATACAAATCTGCTGCAATACTTGTTTTACTGTTTTCTCTGCAAACAATCATCTTCCACACAATACGGTTAATCCTTTGTTACAGCAAGCCGGTGAGATTGACAACCTCACTGTTTCGTTGGGGCAAAGTACTTTGGTTGTGTTGTGCAGGTTCCACGTTGGCGCCGGAATCTCTGGTCTTGCGCCGCACTACATCCCGCCGCCATCAACCTTCAACGTGCTTCTTGGCTCCTCCTGGTTCGATAAACCTTGGTTTCTTTCTGAGGGAAAACTTGCTGCTGTGCGCATCATACCTTCCTCTTGGGGTTGCCCAACGAACGTGTGAAATACACGCCATCAAGCTCTTTTTCTGGCGCCGTTGCCGGGGAGATCAAGAAACGCTGCAAGGGGAGTCTCCACTTCCCAATCTCTTTACTTTGTTTTTGTCTTGCTTTATTTTATTTACTACTTTGTTTGCTGCATTATATCAGAACACAAAAAAATTTAGTTGCTAGCTTTACTTTATTTACTGTCTTGTTTGCTATATCAAAAACACAAAAAAATTAGTTTACTTGCATTTACTTTATCTAGTTTGCTTTATTTACTACTGCTAAAATGGCCAACCCTGAAAATACTAAGTTGTGTGACTTCACTAGCACAAATAATAATGATTTCCTATGCACACCTATTGCTCCACCTGCTACTACAGCGAGAATTCTTTGAAATTAAACCTGCTTTACTGAATCTTGTTATGCGAGAGCAATTTTCTGGTGTTAGTTCTGATGATGCTGCTGCCCATCTCAATAATTTTGTTGAACTATGTGAAATGCAAAAGTATAAAGATATAGATGGTGACATTATAAAATTAAAATTGTTTCCTTTCTCATTAAGAGGAAGAGCTAAAGATTGGTTGCTATCTCTGCTTAAGAATAGTATTGATTCCTGGACTAAATGCAAGGATGCTTTTATTGGTAGATATTATCCCCCTGCTAAAATTATATCTTTGAGGAGTAGCATAATGAATTTTAAACAATTAGATAATGAACATGTTGCTCAAGCTTGGGAAAGAATGAAATCTTTGGTTAAAAATTGCCCAACCCATGGATCGACTACTTGGATGATCATCCAAACCTTCTATGCGAGGACTAAATTTTTCTTCGCGGAATTTATTGGATTCAGCTGCTGGAGGTACCTTTATGTCCATCACTCTTGGTGAAGCAACAAAGCTTCTTGATAATATGATGGTTAATTACTCTGAATGGCACACGGAAAGAGCTCCACAAGGTAAGAAGGTAAATTCTGTTGAAGAATCCTCTTCCTTGAATGATAAGGTTGATGCTATTATGTCTATGCTTGTGAATGATAGGACTAATGTTGATCCTAATAATGTTCCATTAGCTTCATTGGTTGCCCAAGAAGAACATGTTGATATAAACTTCATTAAAAATAATAATTTCAACAACAATGCTTATCGGAACAATTCTAGTAATAACTATAGGCCATATCCTTATAATAATGGTAACGGTTATGCTAATTCTTATGGGAATTCTTACAACAATAATAGGAATACACCCCCTGGACTTGAAGCTATGCTTAAAGAATTTATTAGTACACAAAGCTGCCTTTAACAAATCTGTTGAGGAAAAGCTCAATAAAATTGATATTCTTGCTTCTAGAGTTGATAGTCTTGCCTCTGATGTTGATCTTTTGAAATTGAAAGTTATGCCTAATAGGGATATTGAAAATAAAATTGTTACTACAGAAAATGCCATCCAAGTTAGAATTAATGAGAATATAAGATTAATGGCTGAACTGCGTGCTAGGTGGGATAGAGAAGAAAATGAAAAACTAGCTAAAGAGGAAAATGTAGCTAAAGTTTGGACTATTACCACCACTAGCAATGCTAATGATTCATATGTTGCTGCACCTCCTACTATCAATGGTAAAATAATTGGTGTTGGCAATGCTTCTACTCCTAGTGCAAAGCGCGCAAAATTATCTGAAACTGCTAAAACTGCTGAAACTGCTTCTGATAAAACTGCTGAATTTTTTTCCAACCTTGGGGATGATAATCCCATTGCTTTAGATTGTAATGATTTAGATTTTGATGATTGCCACATCTCTGAAGTTATAAAGTTCTTGCAAAAACTTGCTAAGAGTCCCAATGCTAGCGCTTGTAAACTTGGCTTTCACAAAACATATTACAAATGCTCTCATAAAAGCTAGAGAAGAGAAACTAAAACTTGAAACTTCTATTCCTAGAAAGCTAGAGGATGGTTGGGAGCCCATCATTAAAATGAGAGTCAAAGATTTTGATTGTAATGCTTTATGTGATCTTGGTGCAAGTATTTCTATTATGCCTAAAAAAGTCTATGATATGCTTGACTTGCCACCATTGAAAAACTGTTATCTGGATGTTAATCTCGCTGATAATGCTAAAAAGAAACCTTTGGGGAAAGTTGATAATGTTCATATTATGGTTAACAATAACCTTGTCCCCGTTGATTTTGTTGTCTTGGATATTGAATGCAATGCATCTCGCCCCATTATATTGGGAAGACCTTTTCTTCGAACCGTTGGTGCTACTATTGATATGAAGGAAGGTAATATTAAATATCAATTTCCTCTCAAGAAAGGTATGGAACACTTCCCTAGAAAGAGAATGAAGTTACCTTATGATTCTATTATTAGAACAAATTATGATGTTGATGCTTCATCTTTTGATGTTACTTGATACACACTTTCTGCGCCTAGCTGAAAGGCGTTAAAGAAAAAGCGCTTATGGGAGACAACCCATGTTTTTACTGCAGTATTTTTGTTTTATATTTGTGTCTTGGAAGTTGTTTACTACTGTAGCAACCTCTCCTTATCTTAGTTTTGAGTTTTGTTGTGCCAAGTAAAGTCTTTGATAGTAAAGTAAGTACTAGATTTGGATTACTGCGCAGTTCCAGATTTCTTTGCTGTCACGAATCTGGGTCTACCTCCCTGTAGGTAGCTCAGAAAATTAAGCCAATTTACGTGCATGATCCTCAGATATGTACGCAACTTTCATTCAATTTGAGCATTTTCATTTGAGCAAGTCTGGTGGCCTAATAAAATCCATCTTTACGGACTGTTCTGTTTTGACAGATTCTGCCTTTTTGTTTCGCATTGCCTCTTTTGCTATGTTGGATGAATTTCTTTGATCCATTAATGTCCAGTAGCTTTATGCAATGTCCAGAAGTGTTAAGAATGATTGTGTCACCTCTGAACATGTGAATTTTTATTATGCACTAACCCTCTAATGAGTTGTTTCGAGTTTGGTGTGGAGGAAGTTTTCAAGGATCAAGAGAGGAGTATGATTCAATATGATCAAGGAGAGTGAAAGCTCTAAGATTGGGGATGCCCCGGTGGTTCACCCCTGCATATTCTAAGAAGACTCAAGCGTCTAAGCTTGGGGATGCCCAAGGCATCCCCTTCTTCATCGACAACATTATCGGGTTCCTCCCTGAAACTATATTTTTATTCCGTCACATCTTATGTACTTTGCTTGGAGCGTCGGTTTGTTTTTGTTTTTTGTTTTGTTTGAATAAAATGGATCCTAGCATTCACTTTATGGGAGAGAGACACGCTCCGCTGTAGCATATGGACAAGTATGTCCTTAGGCTCTACTCATAGTATTCATGGCGAAGTTTCTTCTTCGTTAAATTGTTATAAGGTTGGAATTGGAAAATGCTACATGTAGTAACTCTAAAATGTCTTCGATAATTTGATACTTGGCAATTGTTGTGCTCATGTTTAAGCTCTTGCATCATATACTTTGCACCCATTAATGAAGAAATACTTAGAGCTTGCTAATTTGGTTTGCATATTTGGTTTCTCTAGAGTCTAGATAACATCTAGTATTGAGTTTTGAACAACAAGGAAGACAGTGTAGAGTATTATAATGTTTGCAATATGACTTTTATGTGAGTTTTGCTGCACCGTTCATCCTTGTGTTTGTTTCAAATAACTTTGCTAGCCTAAACCTTGTATCGAGAGGGAATACTTCTCATGCATCCAAAATACTTGAGCCAACCACTATGCCATTTGTGTCCACCATATCTACCTACTACATGGTATTTATCCGCCATTCCAAAGTAAATTGCTTGAGTGCTACCTTTAAAATTCCATCATTCACCTTTGCAATATATAGCTCATGGGACAAATAGCTTAAAAACTATTGTGGTATTGAATATGTACTTATGCACTTTATCTCTTATTAAGTTGCTTGTTGTGCGATAACCATGCTTACGGGGACGCCATCAACTATTCTTTGTTGAATATCATGTGAGTTGCTATGCATGTCCGTCTTGTCCGAAGTAAGAGAGATCTACCACCTTAATGGTTGGAGCATGCATATTGTTAGAGAAGAACATTGGGCCGCTAACTAAAGCCATGATTCATGGTGGAAGTTTCAGTTTTGGACATATATCCTCAATCTCATATGAGAATAATAATTTTTGCCACATGCTTATGCATTAAAGAGGAGTCCATTATCTGTTGTCCATGTTGTCCCGGTATGGATGTCTAAGTTGAGAATAATCAAAAGCGAGAAATCCAAAATGCGAGCTTTCTCCTTAGACCTTTGTACAGGCGGCATGGAGGTACCCCATTGTGACACTTGGTTAAAACATGTGCATTGCAAAGATCCGGTAGTCCAAGCTAATTAGGACAAGGTGCGGGCACTATTAGTATACTATGCATGAGACTTGCAACTTGTAAGATATAATTTACATAACTCATATGCTTTATTACTACCGTTGACAAAATTGTTTCATGTTTTCAAAATAAAAGCTCTAGCACAAATATAGCAATCGATGCTTTCCTCTTTGAAGGACCATTCTTTTACTTTTATGTTGAGTCAGTTCACCTATCTCTCTCCACCTCAAGAAGCAAACACTTGTGTGAACTATGCATTGATTCCTACATATTTGCATATTGCACTTTTTATATTACTCTATGTTGACAATTATCCATGAGATATATATGTTACAAGTTGAAAGCAACCGCTGAAACTTAATCTTCCTTTGTGTTGCTTCAATGCCTTTACTTTGATTTAATGCTTTATGAGTTAACTCTTATGCAAGACTTATTGATGCTTGTCTTGAAGTACTATTCATGAAAAGTCTTTGCTTTATGATTTACTTGTTTACTCATGTCATTACCATTGTTTTTGATCGCTGCATCCACTACATATGTTTACAAATAGTATGATCAAGGTTATGATGGCATATCACTTCAGAAATTATCTTTGTTATCGTTTTACCTGCTCGGGACGAGCGAGAACTAAGCTTGGGGATGCTTGATACGTCTCCGACGTATCGATAATTTCTTATGTTCTATGCCATATTATTGATCATACCTACATGTTTTATGCACACTTTATGTCATATTCGTGCATTTTACGGAACTAACCTATTAACAAGATGCCGAAGTGCCGATTCTTTGTTTCTGTTGTTTTTGGTTTCAGAAATCCTAGTAACGAAATATTCTCGGAATTGGACGAAACAAAGACCCGGGGGCCTATTTTGCCACGAACCTTCCAGAAGACCGAAGAGCATACGAAGTGGGGCCACGAGGTGGCCAAACCACATGGCGGCGCGGCCAAGGGGGCCCGCGCCGCCCGGTGGTGTGGGCCCCTCGTCAGCCCCCCGACTCTGCCCTTCCGCCTACTTAAAGCCTCCGTCGCGAAACCCCTGATGCGAAAAACCACGATACGGAAAACCTTACTGAGACGCCGCCGCCGTCAATCCCATCTCGGGGGATTCTGGAGATCTCCTCCGGCACCCTGCCGGAGAGGGGATTCATCTCCCGGAGGACTCTACGCCGCCATGGTCGCCTCCGGAGTGATGAGTGAGTAGTTCACTCCTGGACTATGGGTCCATAGCAGTAGCTAGATGGTTGTCTTCTCCTCATTGTGCTTCATTGTTGGATCTTGTGAGCTGCCTAACATGATCAAGATCATCTATCCGTAATACTCTATGTTGTGTTTGTCGGGATCCGATGGATAGAGAATACCATGTTATGTTAATTATCAAGTTATTACATATGTGTTGTTTATGATCTTGCATGCTCTCCGTTATTAGTAGAGGCTCTGGCCAAGTTTTTACTCTTAACTCCAAGAGGGAGTATTTATGCTCGATAGTGGGTTCATGCCTGAATTGACACTGGGACGAGTGACGAAAGTTCTAAGGTTGTGTTGTCTTGTTGCCACTAGGGATAAAACATTGGCGCTATGTCCGAGGATGTAGTTGTTGATTACATTACGCACCATACTTAATGCAATTGTCTGTTGCTTTGCAACTTAATACTTGGAAGGGGTTCGGACGATAACCCGAAGGTGGACTTTTTAGGCATAGATGCGGTTGGATGGCGGTCTATGTACTTTGTCGTAATGCCCAATTAAATCTCACTATACTTATCATGACATGTATGTGCATTGTTATGCCCTCTCTATTTGTCAATTGCCCGACTGTAATTTGTTCACCCAACATGCTTTTATCTTATGGGAGAGACACCTCTAGTGAACTGTGGACCCCGGTCCATTCTTTAATACTGAAATACAAATCTGCTGCAATACTTGTTTTACTTGTTTTCTCTGCAAACAATCATCTTCCACACAATACGGTTAATCCTTTGTTACAGCAAGCCGGTGAGATTGACAACCTCACTCGTTTCGTTGGGGCAAAGTACTTTGGTTGTGTTGTGCAGGTTCCACGTTGGCGCCGGAATCTCCGGTGTTGCGCCGCACTACATCCCGCCGCCATCAACCTTCAACGTGCTTCTTGGCTCCTCCTGGTTCGATAAACCTTGGTTTCTTTCTGAGGGAAAACTTGCTGTTGTGCGCATCATACCTTCCTCTTGGGGTTGCCCAACGAACGTGTGAAATACACGCCATCATCGAGCTTCTTCAAGGATATTCCATCCAAGTCCATCAATTTTATAGATCTATTTACTTTCAAAAAGTATTCACCTATCTTGGATTCCATGGCGCTTAGCCATTTTAACAGAGTCAGGGCCCATCATAACTTCTTTGTATGTAGTTGGTTTATCATTGTTCAAAATCAATCCTTTGTCCACAAATCATTTATTTGATCACAAAGTAAACCATTTCTACAAGGTTCAATAGGTACTTTGATCTCCATGACTATAACACTTTGTAGACATGGGAGCTATGATCTTCGTGGCCGCTTCCGGAACCATTTCCGATGCTGCGCTACTCTGATCATCATGCTCAGGTTCATAAATCTTATCAAGTTCCATTGTCCCCCACTCAAATACTTTGCTAGAAACAATTTCTTGTAAATAAGTAAGAAACATCGACAAACACTTTTGTCTTTGTCTCCATAGTGGAAAGAATTCCCAATCAATTCTCTGGATAACTAACAAAAACATTTATCCAATTTTGATTGTAAACTTATTTACTTATGCTATGCATACCAAAATTTAAGAAAGGACTATTAGGGTTTATACCCATGCCATAACTCGTATGGTGTCATTTCAACGGATTATGATGATGCTCTATTCAGTGTAAAAGCGGTAGTCTCTAAAGCATAATCCACAAAAATATAATGGCGTCATTTTATTTTATCTCATCATTAACCCAACAAGGTTTGGATACGTCTCTCGGATACTCCATCATCACTATGATACTCCAAGAAACGTGAGTTGTAGAACAATTTCATAACTCTCTTACATGTTCGCTAAAAATCGTAATTCAAATATTTCCACCATGATCCAATCATAGATATTTGCTTTTCTATTACGATGATTTCCACTTCATGCTGAAATTTATTTGAATCTATTCAAATGTTTCAAACTTGTTCCTTATTGAATAAATATATCCTTATATATACACTCAATTCATTGTTGGAAGTTTTCATGAAGTAGAAGAATCTCCCGCACACAACTATGCTCAGTGAACCACATACATCATCATGTATGTTTCTACTAATTAGTTGCCCGTTTAACTCTTGGCCTATGAACGGTATTTCAGTCATTCTCTTTAGAAGAGACTTGCAAGCGCCAAACGATTCAAAAATCAAATGACTCCAAAAATCCATTTGCATGGAGTTCCTTCATGCGTTCCTTTCTAACATGACCTAAATGGCGGTTCCACTAATAAGTGACAATCAAATCATTTGCCTTACGACATATTAGCATCAGTGTTATGTATGTGTGTTTCACCATTAAGATTTATAATAACTTATCCATCGTACATGGAGTAAGGTCATAAGTTGAACAACTCATTGTTTTCATTTGACCAGAGCAAAATAAAAATTATTAAGTTCTTTATTATAAATCCTAAGGGCTAGGTAGAATGCTAACGATAAACATAATAACACTTTATTATGTTCCAGACGTGCATTATTACCATATTCCTTATCAGTCACTTAGGCCATCGTATTCTTGTATTGCGTTGTATTCTATGACATCTCATACCAACCAATCTGGTACAAATACCCAAGAACTTCATTGTGCGACCAATCAAAGAATACATTCATAACATGTATATCATTTATATACACCTGAGCTAGACTTTCTAGTCTTCTCTTTCTTTCTGCCAAAATATTTTGTAGTTTCTCTTTTAGCTTTCCTCATTCTCATAAAAAACTGCATCTTCAATAACTTCTAGGTCCATTGGTCAAATACTAATAACCTAGAGGTTCTAACCTTGAAGTTGATCATAACATGACAAGTGTTCCAAATTTCACTATTAGTAGCCTTTTAATGCGATGAACAATTTCACTCATAATTTTTATCCATCAAATCATGATGACTTTCCAAGACCATGTCTGTACATGCTAGGCTCGTAAAGTTTTAACCTTAGTATTCGCATGTGCAAATCTGGCTTGCACCCGTTGTATGCACACGTAGAATCTATAACACCCGATCATCACGTGAAGCTTCGAAACGACGAGTCTTAGCAACGGTGCATACTAAGGACGATCACTTCATGGATATGCGAATATCGTTAGTGCCCAACTAGTTGGAGGATTGGGACGCCTGGCGTCTTCAACCTTCGTACATTCCCATAAAACTTATGAGTTTATGTAGTCTCACTAGATTATATTCTATCATCTTGCAATAAGGTCTTAGATATCACATATATCTCATACCTTGCTTATTTCTGAAAACAAAATTTCCAGCTCCTTACTTTTCAAACGGATTTGAACTTCAAGTTTCACGAAGACAAGATGATTTTAGGTACTAACTGAAACCATTTCTCTTTGAATAAATGTGAGGTTTACCAAAAGTTTGCAATAGGACTTAATCATTTCTTGATTCTTCAACAATACGGTACCCATCGGTAAAGTTGCTTATCATACTTAACAGTGTTTCTAACTCAATTACAAGACTAGCGCTTGGTAGATAACGAATGCCAATTCTACAAATTAATTCAAAATACTATTCAGACTATGTTCATGATAATTAGTTCATGTTTTAATCTAATTACTAATGAACTCCCACTTAATACAACATCCCTCATAGTTGTTTAGTGGCACATGATCCATATCCACTACACCAAAACCGATCATCACGTGAGATGATGTAGCTTCAATGGTGAACATCAACATGTTGATCATATCATCCATATGACTCGTGTTCACCTTTCGGTTTCCTGTGTTCCGAGGCCATGTCTGTACATGCTAGGCTCTTCAAGCAAACCCAAGTATTTCCGCGTGTGCAACATGGCTTACACCCGTTGTATGTGAACGTAGAATCTATCACATCCGATCATCACGAGATGCTTCAAAACGACGAACTGTAGCAACGGTGCATACGAGGGGAGAACACTTTATTATCCTTATATTAATGTGAGGGATCATCTTATAATGCTACCGTCGCGATCTAAGCAAGATAAGATGCATAAAGGATTAACATCACATGCAATTCATATGTGATATGATATGGCCCTTTAGTCTTTGCGCCTTTGATCTTCATCTCCAAAGCACGGACATGATCTCCATCATCAACGGGCATGATCTCCATCATCGTTGGCGTAGCGTCAAGGTCCATGGTGCCGTCTTCATGGTTGTTCACCACATGTAGCAATTATTACAACTACTTTGAAATAACACTACTACATGAAATATAAAGACAACCATAAGGCTCCTGCAGGTTGCCACAATACAATAATGATCATCTCATACATATTCATTATCACATCATGGCCATATCACATCACCAAACCCTGCAAAAACAAGTTAGACGCCTCTAATTTGGTTTGCATATTTTACGTGGTTTAGGGTTTTCGAGTAAGATCCAATCTATCTACAAACATGAACCACAACAGTGATACTAGTGTTGTCAATAGAAAGAGTAGATTGAATCTTCACTATGGTGAGAGAGACAGACACCCGCAAAGACACTTATGCAATACTAGTTGCATGTCGACCGTGGAGCAAGTCTCATGAACGCGATCATGTAAAGTTAGCCCGGACCGCTTCATTCCACCATCCCGCAAGATGCAAAGTACACCAACTAAAGATAACAAAAGCATCAACGCCCACAAAACCATTGTGTTCTACTTGTGCAACCAATCTATGCATAGACACGGCTCTGATACCACTGATGGGATTCATAGCATAGAAAACAAAAAATTTCCTACCGCAAGAACGAATAACAAGCCAAGATCCAATCTAGAAGATGGTAGCAACGAGAAGATCATGAGACTAACCCTCGAAGATTTCCAAAGCCTACGAGATTAGATCTCATTATTGCTGTAGTCGATCACTTGCCGCTTTCGAAAGCGCGTAGAAGATCTTGACGGTGCCACAGTCAGGCAGCACCTCCGTACTCGGTCACACGTTCGGTGTTGATGACGATGTCCTTCTCCCCGTTCCAGCGGGCTGCGGAAGTAGTAGATCCTCCTCGGAATCCCGACAGCACGACGGCGTGGTGTCGGTGGCGGTGGAGATCTCCGGCAGGGCTTCGCCTAAGCACCGTGGGAGAAGATGGAGGAGGGGAGAGGTTAGGGTTTGGGAGAGAGGGGGTGGCTAGGGGTGCCGGCTAGGGGGCCCCTTTGGTGGTGCGGCCAGGTGTGTGCTGCCCCCTCCCTCTTCTCCTCATTATATAGGTGGAATCCCTAAGGCTTGCCCAAAGGTTCGAATAAGACACCAATTCAAAACCTTCCATATGGATGAAACCTAGGGGGACAGGGACTCCTCCCTTTCCCCCCTTGTTGGCCGGCCAAGGAGGTGGATCCCACCATGGACTCCACCCTCCCACTTGGTTGGCTGGTTAGGGTTGGTGGAGTCCAACCGGGACTCCACCTTCCATGGTGATTTCTTCCGGAAGGTTCTAAAACATTCTAGCGCCTTCCATAAATCTTGGAGTGACTTCCTATATATGAATCTTATTCTCCGAAACATTTCGGACCTCCTCGTGATGTCCTGGATCCCATCCGAGACTCTGAACAAACATTCGAACTCCATTCCATATTCCATATCTACTTAAAACGACATCAAACCTTAAGTGTGTCACCCTACGGTTCGTGAACTATGTAGACATGGTCGAGACTCCTCTCCGACCAATAACCAATAGTGGGATCTGGAGATCCATAATGGCTCCCACATATTCAGCGATAACTTAGTGATCGATTGAACCATTTACATACGATACTGATTCCCTTTGTCACGCGATATTTTACTTGTCCGAGGTTCGATCATCGGTATCTCCATACCTCGTTCAACCTCGTTACGGACAAGTACTATTTACTCGTACCGTGGTATGTCATCTCTTGTGACCTAGTCACATGCTTGCAAGCTAATCAGACGATATTCCACCGAGAGGGCCCAGAGTATATCTATCTGTCATCGGGATGGACAAATCCCACTCTTGATCCATATGCCTCAACTCACACTTTCTGAATACTTAATCCCATCTTTATAACCACCCATTTACGTAGTGGCGTTTGATGTAATCAAAGTACCCTTCCGGCATAAGTGATTTACATGATGTCATGGTCGAAGGACTAGGTAACTATGTATCGAAAGCTTATAGCAATTTGAACTTAATGACTTGATCTTATGCTACGCTTACTATGGGTGTGTCCATCACATCATTCACCTAATGATATGATCTTGTTATTAATAACATCCTATGTTCATGATCAGGAAACCATGATCATCTATTAAGCAACAAGCTAGTTAAATGAGAGGCTTACTAGGGACTCTGGTTGTTTACACAACACACATGTATTAATGTTTCCGGTTAATACAATTATAGCATGGAGTGTAAACATATATCATGAACACTAAGATATAATAATAACTAATTTATTATTGCCTCTCGGGCATATCTCCAACAGAAACTTAATCTTCTTATTACGCTGATTTTCTACTTCACTTTGGAATTCCTTTAACTTCTCGACAGTTTCGGACTTATGTTTCATAAAGTAAATATACCCATATCTACTCAGATCATCCGTGAAGGTTAGAACATAATGATAACCACCGCGCGATGCTACACTCATTGGTCCACATATATCGGTATGTATAATTTCTAATAAGTCTGTAGCTCGCTCCATTATACCAGAGAATGGAGTCTTAGTCATTTTTTCCATTAGACATGCTTCACATCTATCAAGTGATTCAAAATCAAGTGATTCAAGAAGTCCATCAGAATGGAGTTTCTTCATGCGCTTCACTCCAATGTGACCAAGACGACAGTACCACATATATGTAAAATTATCATTCAATTTAATTCGTTTAGCATCAATGTTATGAACATGTGTATCACTACAATCGACATTTAACAAGTATAAACCATTCATCTCAGGCGCATGACCATAAAAGATATTATTCATATAAATAGAACAACCATTATTCTCTAACTTAAACGAATAACCGTCGTGCATTAAACAAGATCTAGATATAATGTTCATGCTCAACGCAGGCACCAAATAACAATTATTTAGATTTAAAATTAATCCCGAAGGTAGATGTAGAGGCAGCATGCCGACGGTGATCACATTGACCTTGGATCCATTCCCAACGCGCATCATCACCTTGTCCCTCGCTAGTCTCCGTTTATTCTGTGGCTCCTGTTTCGAGTTACAAATGTGAGAACCGAACCAGTATCAAATACCCAGGCACTACTATGATTACTAGTAAGATAGACATCAATAACATGTATATCAAATATACCTTTCTTCTTGACTTGGCCACTCTTCAGATCAGCTAGGTACTTGGGGCAATTGCGCTTCCAGTGTCCGTCACCCTTGCAGTAATAGCACACAGTATCAGGCTTAGGGCCAGCCTTGGGATTCTTAGGAGGCGCATCATCTTTCTTGCCACCCTTCTTGAAGTTGCCCTTCTTAGGCTTGCCCTGTTTCTTGAAACTGGTGATCTTGTTGACCATCAACACTTGGTGCTCTTTCTTTATCTCTACTTCAGCAGTTTTCAGCATGGAGAAGAGTTCAGGTAACTCCTTGTTTATGCACTGTATGTTTTAGTTCATCACGAAGTTCTTATAACTAGGTGGAAGTGATTGGAGGACACGATGAATACCCAACTGGTTAGGAATCACTATTCCCAAGTCATTGAGCTTCTTCGCATGCCCAGACATCTTGAGCACGTGCTCGCTAACGGAGCTACGCTCTTCCATCTTGCAGCCAAAGAACTGTTTCGAGGCTTCATATATTTTCACGGCCACATGACTTTCAAAGATAGCTTTGAGCTCACGGACTATCTCACAAGGGTCGTGGTTTTCAAAACGCTTCCGAAGCTCTGCCTCTAGGTCGTACAAGATGCCGCACTGAACTTGGGAGTAGTGAATTTTCCGAGTTTGGTAAACATTTTTCACCTCATCGGGAGCATTTTCTGCAGGTGGGGCACCTAGCGGTGCATCGAGCACATATTACAGTTGTCCAGCAGTGAGGACAATCCTCACATGACGAATCCAATCCGTGAAGTTGCTTCCATTGTTCTTAAGCTTTTCTTTCTCTAGGAACTGATTAAAATTGATGGTGGGGGCCGCCATGATCTACAACATATTTGCAAAGAGTTTAGACTAAGTTTATGATAAACAAAAGAAGCCTGATGACCGGGTGTATACGTGAGCACACATCCAATGATCGACATGTGTCTAACGGCGTGGCTCGTCCGTGAAGTGATAACACAGCAGCTGATCCCCTTAAAAAAGGTTAAAGCACAACCTTATCCTCTGACCTGCTCTACCTCCCCTACATCGCCGCCCCCTGTCCCGGCCTCAACTACATCACCGTCGACAGGAGCTCGAAGGGCGGCCAAGGTCGGGGGTCCTCCTGCCGTGCCCTCCGCCTTTCCCCCGTGCGCTCGAGGGGCGGCAAGGACCTTCTGCATCGCGCTCTACTTCGCCGGCCCAATCGAATCACGGAGCTGATAGGTAGCCATGGCGGACGCCGGCCCAATCCGCATCGAGCATGACATGGCTCGATTCCCAAGCTCGACTGACGCACCTCCGGTCGGCCCCTGCCGCCAGCACGCCCGCGAGCCACATCTCGTCGAGCAGCAGCGCCAAGACCGAACGATTCTGGAGCAACGCGTGGGACGGCCGTCGTCATGCCCCTCGTTCCCGCACCGTAGATAGAGGAGGAGCGTAGGGTCGGCCGATTCTCGTAGAGAAGCAGCGCCAAGAGAGATGACCTGCCGCTCGTCCGCGTTCGATTTGGGAGAGGAGAGGGGGATCGGAGATCCGCTCGACCTCCTCTGCCTGGAGCGGATATGGTGGCCCGGCAGCCTACGGGCTAGGTCGGTGGCGCTCTGATCTTGTCCGGTGGGGGAGTAGGCGGCGTTGACTAGGGCTCAGCGTCGGCGGTGATGGGGCTCCAGGCCGGCATTGGGCGAGCGATTTTTATTCCCATGATTTAGCACTTAATCGCTGGGAGACCAACTCGGGTCACTGTGTGCGACGTGGGATATGGTCAACGAAAAAGCTAATCAGTACCCACGCCGTTTGGTTCCGTTTGTGAGGCCAACATATTAAAGCAAATCCAACGATAATGGATGTGTGCTCATGTATACACGCGGTCACCAAATCCACTCTCTTATGATAAATTGAGTTCATTTTAATTCTTAAATTAATTATGTGAACTCCCACTCAAAACAACATCCCTCATATTGTCTTAGTGATTACACGAACCAAATCCACTACACCAAGTCCGATCTTCACGAGAGAAGATGTTTCAAAGGCGAACATTCAAAATGTTCATCATATCATTCATATGACTCATGCTCTACCTTTCGGTATCCCGTGTTCCGAGACCATGTCTGTACATGCTAGGCTCGTCAAGTCGAACCTTAGTATCCGCATGTGCAAATCTGGCTTGCACCCGTTGTATACACATGTAGAATCTATAACACCCGATCATCACGTGATGCTTCAAAACAACGAGTCTTAGCAACGGTGCATACTAAGGATGAACACTTTATTATCTTGATATTTAGTGAGAGGGATCATCTTATAATGCTACCGTCGTGATCTAAGCAAAATAAGATGAAAAGATTAACATCACATGCAATTCATAATATGTGATATGATATGGCCTTTCTTCTTGTGCTTTTGATCTCCATCTCCAAAGCACGAACATGATCTCCATCATCACCAGCAGGGCGTCAAGGTCAGTGGCGCCGCTTCATAGTTGTCCATCACTTATAGCTACTATAACAACTACTTGAAATAAAGCTATTACATGATGAATAGACACACATGTCTTAACAAATTTAAAGATAAGCTCCTGCCGGCTGCCATAATACAATAATGATCATCTCATACATCAAATATAGTCACAATCACATAGCCATATCACATCACACGCCCATACAAAAACAAGTTAGACGCCTCTAAAAGTGTTTGCATCTTTTACGTGGTTTGGGGCTTTCGAGTAAGATCCGATCTACCTACGAACAAGAACCACAATGGTGATACAAGTGTTATCAAGTGCAGATTGTAAATTGGATCTTAACTATGGTGGGAGAAACTGACACTCGCTGAGCCACTTATGCAATACAAGTCGCATATCAAGCGTGGAGCAATTCTCATGAGCGTGGTCATGTAAGGTTAGCCCGGGCCGCTCCATCCCCCATCCCGCAAGATGCAAAGTACACAAAAAGCAAGCAACAACAAAAGCATCAACGCCCACAAAACCATTGTGTTCTACTCGTGCAACAGATCTATGCATAGACACGGCTCTGATACCACTGATGGGTTCGATGCATGGAAAACAAAAAATTTCTACCGCAAAGACGAATAAATCCAAGATCCAATATATGGAAAAGCCAAGATCTAATCTATGAGATCGGAGCAACGAGAGAGAAGAGAGACTAACCCTCGAAGATCCAAAGCCTTAACGAGATCAGATCTCGTGGTTGATGTAGACGATCGTTTCGGTGTAGCAATCCGGCAGCACTTCTGTACTCGGTCGCACATACGGTGTCGATGAAGTCCTTCCTCTCCCTGTTCCAGCGGGCAGCGGAGGTGTGGTAGATCTCCTCGGAATCCCAGCGGCACGACGGCGTGGTGGTGGTGTTGGACGCAAAGATTCTGCAGGGCTTCGCCAAGCCGGTGCAGATTGTGGTGGAGGGGGAGAGGGGCGGCTAGGGTTGGAGGGGTGAAGGAGGGCTGCGCCCCCTTCCCCCTCCTCTATTTATATAGGGGGGAGGCCGTCCAGGGTTGCCTTGGCCCCTCCTCCAAGCCCTAGGGCCGGCAACAAAAGAGGGAGGGGGAGACTTGCCCCCAAGTCTTTCCCCCTAGGGTTTTTGGGGAAACCCTAAAGGGTGGCCGGCCTGGGCCTTGACGGTGTGGTGCGCCTAGCCCATTGGGGCTGGGATGCACCCCCTCGGCTCATGTGGTCGGAACCTTCTAGAACCTTCTCGGTTTTCCACCGGAAAATTCCCGAACTTTTCCGAACCCCAGAAATTAACTTTCCTTATATGAATCTTATTCTCCAGACCATTCTGGAACTCCTCGTGATGTCCTGATCCCATCCGAGACTCCGAAAAACATTCGGTCTCCATCTCATTTTCCAAATCTACTATACGACATCGAACCTTAAGCACGTCACCCTACGGTTCGTGAACTATGCAGAGATGATCGAGACTCGTCTCCGATCAATAACCAATAGAGGGACCTGGAGATCCATAATGGCTCCCACTTGTTCAACGATTACTTAGTGATCGAATGAACCATTACCATATGATATCGATTCCCTTTGTCGCGCGATACTTTACTTATCCGAGGTTTGATCATCAGTATATCTATACCTAGTTCAACCTCGTTACCGACAAGTACTCTTTACTCGTACCGTGGTATGTCATCTCTTGTGACCCTGTCACATGCTTGAAAGATAATTTAGATGATATTCCACCGAGAGGGCCCAGAGTATATCTATCCGTCATCAGGATTGACAAATCCCACTCTTGATCCATATGCCTCAACTCACACTTTTCGAATACTTAATCCCATCTTTATAACCACCCATTTACGAAGTGGCGTTTGATGTAATCAAAGTATCCATCCGGTGTAAGTGATTTACATGATCTCATGGTCGAAGGACTAGGTAACTATGTATCAAAAGCTTATAGCAAGATGAACTTAATGACTTGATCTTATGCTACACTTATTATGGGTGCGTGTCCATTATATCATTCTCCCAATGACATAACCTTGTTATTAATAACATCCAATGTTCATGATCAGGAAACCATGATCATCTATTAATTAACAAGCTAGTTTAACAAGAGGCTTACAAGGGACTCTTTTATGTTTACATAACACACAAGTATTAATGTTTCCGGTTAATACAATTATAGCATGGGATGCAAACATTTATCATAAACATAAATATATAATAATAACCACTTTATTGTTTCCTTTTGGGCAAATCTCCAACAAAACGTCCCCTAAAGGTTTTGGGGTGCGCCGGACATTTTTGTTCCCAGCCGCGCGCCCCAAATGCTCTTTTCATCTGGCGCGGTCCAATATGGTATCCGGCGTCCCGAGCCTGTCCCCGGTCCGCAGGGGACACTCCGGGCGCACCGGACACAACGAGAAGCGAGGCAGGGAGTGTTGGGCCCGGTGTGTCAGTGACTCACGAATGAAGGGTCGCAGCTTTGACTTAATGGAGATGGTGGGGCAGGCGAGACGTCTCGTCGGTGCTGCACAACCTCCACGCGTCGCCGACGTTCGCACGCCACGACGCGTTCCCGCTCTTTCTTCCCGACGCTTCTGGCCTCTTCCAGCGCTTTCTTCCCGCCTCTTCTCACGACGCCAGCGTCTATAAAAGGCCTCCTCCGTTCAATGGTAGCCACCACAGCCGCCGGCATCCCTTTCTCCCCGCAAGCACATGCCTCATCGCCTACGCACCACCTACGCAATGCTGAACCGCGCCGGCACCGGCCAGTTTCCTCCGCCACCGTCTCCACCTCCACTTCCATCTCCACCACCGCAGGAGTTCGACATCGACCCGGAAGCTGCGGAGAATGAAGCGTGGGAGGAGACGGCGCTAGCAGACGCCATAGCGGTGTTCGACGCCGCCACGGGGGAAGAGGCGCGCCGGCACCGGGCGGAGGAGATGGGCGAGTGGTGGCGAGCAGAGCGGGAGCGCCTAAGCTCCATCAACGTCAGCGGCGGGAGGCGTTGGAGCAGCAGCTGCGGGAGGAGGCGGTGGCAGCGGCATCCTGGGCGGCGGAGGCAGATGCGTTGGTAGCGGCTGCGGAGACGCAAATGGAGGAGGAGGAGGACGAGGCGGAGGCGGAGGAGGAGGACGACGACGGGTCGAACCCGGAGGAGGCAACGACACAACAACTAGCGGTCGTCGAGTTGTTCGAGTCGCAGAAAAAGCTGGAGGACGATGCTCGTACCGCGAAGAGGAGCAGATTCACCGTGCCGTCGAACTCTCCCTCCAAGCGGAGCAGATGAGTCGCAGAAAAAGCTGGAGGACGATGTCCTTGTTCCAGCTTTTGGGCCCGCCGACGAGGCCGGTGGTGCTGTGCATCTCGACGTCGTACTTGGCCTTGAAGAACGTCGCCCACCAGTCGTCGTTGTCCTTGGCCGCCCATGTCGGATCCGCCCGCTCCTCGGCGGTGAGTTGAGCCCGCCGGGCCTTTATGCCGTCCCTCCATTGCTCTGTGCCCGGCTTCGGCGGCGGCGGGACGCCAATGCCGTTCACGACCATCTTCCAGCCGCCGCTGCTTGGCAGTCGCATGTCCGGCGGGACTGGATATCGGGCGTGGTACAACGCCCACGCCTTCGCCACGGTTAGGCTGCCACGGCCGAAGCCGTTCGCCGCGGCGATCTTGCGGGAGGACGAGGTCGACATTGTTTGGAGCGGCGAGGAGAAGATCTGGGAGGGGGGAGGCGGCGACGACGAGAAGGTTTAGGAGCGGTGAGAGATTGGGACGAACCGCAGGGCGTCTTAATGTACAGCGGCGGCAGCGGGTGGTTGCACGTAATAACGCCGGCGCGGACGGCCACGCGGCCATGCATGACGAGACGCGTCCCTGCGTCGCCTAGGAAACCAAGGACGCCATTAACGTCGCTTGACCAAAGATGGGCAACGGGGTTTTAGCCTCGCTTTTCGTTGTGTCTGGCGTGCCCGGTGCGTCCCCTGTGGGACGGGGACGGGCTCGGGGCGCCGGACACCGAGCCGCGCCGGACAAAAATCGGTTTTGAGGGACGCGAGTGGAACGTTTTTTTTGTCCAGCGCGCTCGAATAGGTTTGGGGACGGTTCGCGGACGCGACTAGAGATGCTCTTATGTTTCAAAAAGACGTGTCAAACGATATTCGAGTAGCATGCAGGTGTCGCTGCCGGCGTGCCCTACAAGGAGCTGTCGCGTTTAGAGGACTGAGCTGGCTATAACCTGCTGCAGACAGCCAGTTATTGGTCGCATCCATCCACCCTGCCACCTGCCAATCCTCTCCCCTCGCCCTGCTCCAAGCCAAGAATTCGTTTGAAAAACCCAGCACCGTCTGCGCCATGGCGTCAGAGGATGTGATCGGGAAGCTCAGCGTCCGCGTGGTGCGGGGACAGAACCTCGTCATCGCCGACTCGCTCACCAAAACCAGCGACACCTACGTCGTCCTCTCCTACGGCTCCCAGGTCGACCCCTCCCCTTCCCAGCATTTCTTTCCTTTTTCTTCGCATTGCTGTGATGGATCCTCCTCAATCTTTGACACCCGTTTTGACGGAGAAGCCATCTCTTGCCACGCGCTGGTGAACACGGTGATCTCCGTTGGTGCTCACAAGATGTTCGGTAGAATAACTTGCTTAGGAGTTAGGACTCGATGTCTGGGGATCGGCGAGCCATCTTTAGGTTCTCTGGCGTATCTTTTTTTTTTCAGATGACAATTATGCTGGACTGCTGGAGCGAAGCGGATTGACACCTTATTAACAGGTTTCGAAGTGATTAATTTGAATCAGATTGTAGTTCCGAAGTTGATTATGGGATTGCAGGACTCATTCATTTAGGCGTTTAGGCCTTGTCTGCAAACAAGCCATCTTATATTTTGTTCTATGTTGAACTCAATTGAGCAGTGCACCAAATCCTGCGATAATTTTACCTTGAAATAAGGATTTGCTTTTGTGAGAAAACTGTGTTGACCGATAGGCTGCTTGGTTGTTGAACTGACGAGCAGAATAGCAATTTAACAAATCATAAAAAGTTCACCCCTAAAGAAGAAAACTGCGATGTTATATATATCCTGTTAATTAAGACTGACCTATAGCAAATATGCAACATTTACCTAAACGAACAAAAAATCATAACTTGCCTAATCATACAGATGTGTAGAAAGTCAATGTGAACGAGTACAAAGTGTCGCTTGATAATTCATAGACTGATATGTTAATCAATATAACATATTCTTTGGTCTCATGGTATGTCGGTGGGTAACTCATAATACATGTTCAGCTAACATGGCTTTGCTAAAATAGATCATGGAGTGTCGTGCTCTTATAGTTTTTTTAAGATTATATTGTGGTGTGTTATAAAGGACTTAGCCCATACTACTGCGCTGCATGATTACCTAGCCAAAGCGTAACATAATGACTCGATAATTTTTTTGGATGAGTTCTGATGCTATTTTATCCTCTTGTGGAAATGTCTCTGTGCCTTTGGTAGAGCAGTTGAATGTTCTTAATTTTGAACAGGGACTGCACACCAGTCTTGATGGTGACAGATTTTCAGTTCATTATTATACACTGTTTACTATACAAACCATAGTTTTCTGAGATGGATACCTATCCAATTTGTCTCCATTACTATGAATTTCCTTCTATATCTGTCTCAATTAAATTTTATTCTTCCTCACGGTGTAGAGAGTGACGACTAGTGTTCAGAAGAAGAATTCCAATCCTCTATGGAATGAAGTACTGCTGCTCCCTGTAACATATCCTACAAAGCCAGTGAAACTTGTAAGTTTGCTATTTGGAATCCTTCGTGAAGTAAGATCTACACTATATGTGCACATGGAGCATACAAAAACTATTTGTGCACATATAAATATATATATATATATATATATATATATATATATATGTGCGTATTTTCCTCTTCGTTAAAGCATGGATATATAGGGTCTCATTTGCACCATAGGACCACAGATGATTGGTGAAGAAATGAACTGAACACTTATGTTTCCAACGGGCAAAAACACCATGCAGGAGGTTTTTGACGAGGACAAATTCACGACCGATGACAGCTTGGGAGTGGCTGAGTTTAATGTCACTGACATCTATGATGCCGCAAAGCTGGACCTGAAGCATGCCTCCGATGGAACAAAAGTCAAAACTATATACCCGGTAGGCACAAATTACCTTGGCGGTGAGAGCCACGTCACGTGGAAGAATGGCAAGGTCGTCCAAGACTTGATTCTGAAATTGAAGAACGTTAACAGTGGCTCTGTCGTGCTGCAGCTGGAGTGGGTTCACGTCCCTGGCGTTACTCTGTAAGCTGTTCCTGATTGAATGTTATTGCTACCTGGTTTCTTGAAACTACAGCTATTGTTGGTACATGTTCCCGGTGTCACCTTTGTAAACAGTGTGTGGATATTTGGTTTGCATTGTATGAGGTGTGTGTGTGTGTGTTGTTTGTTTTTAGTGTGATGTGTGCACTGTATTTGTACTACATCCTAGTGTGGTTGTGAATTTGTGTTTGAAGGTGAATAAACAAGAAACTGCACCCTTTGTGTCAGCTGTAGTGAGAAGTAACGGTCCTGGGCTTAATTCCGGATTTGGGGTGGTCATTTGCTTAGATAAACATCATATTGGAACGTTGTACAATTGAGAGCACAAATAAGGAGGCTCGTGTGGATAATCTCCAGACGAGATTCAGTAGGGGCTGCTTGCAATGGATGTAAAAACTAATGTGACCACTGGTATTCAGCTCAAAGTTAAACTAAATACTGGTGGACGCACTAATATGACATCTACTCGTGGCGCCTTAGTGTGTGACTTCTATGTAGTACATGCAATGCAAGCTTGTCTGTTGGCAGTGGATGCCGTGAGGTCTTGGATGTCGGGCTAGGGTCTGGGGGGTGCGCGGGCCGCTGCTACAGTGGTTTGCGGGATTAGCTCATCCCGGATGAGCAGCGAAGCTCGATTTGGGCTTCGCTCCTCGTCCCGGCTCTGTGGCGTTTTCCGTATCTCCTCGGCAGTTCACAGATGGGAAGAGCCGGCCTAACAAACACAATATCTCCTTCAAATCTCGGTTGGGAGGAGAATTTCTGAGTAGCCCAGTGTTCTTGTTCTCATGTCTGAATCTTGACATCTTTCTCCCTTGCATCACAATTTCTAAGCGAGGGAGGCGATATCCACAGCAACCCAAAGGGCAAGGTGCCGGTCTGATCTCCTCCCTCATTGAAAGCCCATGCCCTATCAGTTCCCACTTAGTCTTTCATGCATTCTTCGTTTATGAAAGATGGAGTTTCTGCAAGTAGTAGTCGTGTCCTTCCTCATAGGACCTGAAGTTCTCGATCGAAGAGTTGAGGGAATGACACTGTTTGCAAATGAAAACTAGAAATGGCTGCTACTGCTACTTGATTTTGTTCGCGGGGGGGGGGGGGGGGAACCTTCATGAGGAACTAATGCCCGGTAACTGCAAATTAAGTGCTGAGATGTGTGCGAACATGCAACTGCAGCTACTTATATTTGAACCTTAATGTGTGCAAATTAATTGCTGGAAATGACCACTTTAGCTACTTATATTTGAATTATGTGGTATCTTTTTGTTTAAAAATAAATCTGGCTTCTTTACAAAATTATGTGCCATCATAAATCAAGGCCTAGTGTCATGGATATTTAGTGGAGGTTATTGATCTTTGTCAAGCACTAGCACTTAAATGTAGTTTTAGAGGCTATAAAATGAGAGAACACCAAAGTGTGCATTGCATTCATGCATAGAAAATCCGGGGGATTTTCGCGCTTTCAAATAAAACTTACCACAGTCACTGAAGTTTCACTTGACTTGCTGGAATTGAAGTAGATCATCAAGTCAAGCGTTATAAACTTCACTGTGAACTTTGCTAAACCTTGTTGTGGGTAGAGATGATTTGATCTATGGATTAGATCAAATGGAATTAGCTTTACAACAACACATTCTTTAAAAATCAAACCCTAACTTATTAACACTTAAAAGTTAGCAACTACCTTTGTGTGTAATTTAATTCACTTCTAAACTTATTACCAAATAAGGTAAACCACAGGGTCTAAAGTGCGTAAAAGCCACACATTCTTATTTAAATCATAACTTATTAAGTATATGGAATATCATAAAACTAAATCTATTTACATTACGAATTATAGTTCAAACTATTTGAATAAAACTAACTATGAGTATTTTGAAACTCATATGATCATGCCTTGGTGAAATCAAACAACAACTATCCAAAATTGAGAAATAACCTTCAATCTTAACCTTTTTACCAATATTATAATGTAAATCCAATCAAAGGTGGTATGATGACTCATCCACAATAATAAAACCATCCACATGATATTTAGTAGCAAATGCCACTTGGCTATCCAAAAATAAATCATATGAGAGGATAATCTCTATGCCATGTGGGATGAAAATATCTACATGACTTGCTTTCCAAGCTTTGCCACCTCATGCTCAAAGGATTGCTATGGATGAGGGCATGACAACCAAGCACCTTACTCATCAAACCAACACAAGAGTCACCACCTATGTGTCATGATACTAGAGCTTGCCCAAGCCTATAAATAGAGCCACACACTTCATCCATTTGCTCACCTTGTAGCATGATACAAGGAAGAAAACACATAGAGCCACTCCATATGAATTAGCTAAGATCAAGATGAAGAAGCTAGGAGGTGGAGGCATACCACAAGATGCAGGTTTATCAGATTTCCTGAAGAACAAGCTACATAAGATTGCAAGGTAGAATTCCTAGGCAAACCATATATTTAGAGGATCATATCATCATCTCTTGAGTAGGACCTTAGGATATTCCAAGACATTGAGAAGTGAGAGAAGTTATAATACTAACCATAGCCATGCTCATACAAGAATATTAGAGAAGTACTAATCCTAGTTGTTCAAGTCAATATTTGATCTTGGAGGTGAGAACCCTATTCCAATAGCCATATCTTAGGAAACCAATTCTTTAATCATCACAACTTAGTATTAATTATAAACCCTAAGAATCTAGGATGAGTGTGATGAGAGGAATATTAAATTGGGATTAGTGAGGAATGAGTGGATCTTGTCTAATGCATGATCATAACTTGTAGATATAGATGATAAGTTAAATCATATGATCACTAGATCTCATCTATCACATAAAATAATAAGTATATCATTAGTAGTTAATCTCAAACCAATCCTCATGCCTTGTGTAGAGGAGTATTGTTATTGTATTTAGACTTAGCATTGCCTTGATACAATAATTCTACTTAAGTGAGGAGGAGTAACCCTAGTAAGTTAAACATAACCTTAGCTATTGCCCAAGTTATAATCCTAGTTGTGTATCACTTTGGTGATCACTATTAAAACCCTAGACCATCCTTGCATTTCAATCCAAGTATCACCTTAGACTATAAGCATAACCCTGCCTTGACTCATGCCTACTTATATTGCAACTTAATAAAGAGTATGCAAAACTCTAAACCCTTGGAAATAACTATCCACATAAAATCATAACACAATTCCATTCTCATTACCATCTATCCTAAACTCTAGCCATAATTAAAGTATGTAAGCAATCCATATTCTTAAATACTAGCAAGACCTAATAACATGTTCCTCATGCATATATTTCAAACCACTTAAATAGATTTGGTTCTCAAATAAAAAGAAGTGGGATAAAAATTTAAACTCATTTCTATTTTACTTAAACCTCACAAGTTACCAATCTAATTAAAAAAATGATGTTTATTTAAACAATAAAACTACACAGTGAGCATTATTGTTGAATTGTATTGATATTCAAATAATTTAGAACCTGCAAAACAAAACAGAATTCAAATTTGAATTCAAACAACAAAATAGAAAACAGAAAATATAAAACAGAATTTGAAAAAGGAAAAGAGAGGGAAAGCTCACCTTACCTGGACCGCAGCAGCCCGAAGCCAACCCAGCAACAGCCCATGCCAAGGCCCATGAGCAGTCCAGCCCACGTCCAAATACCGTTTCGCTTGCTTTAAGAATCGTGCGTGGAGAAATGACTTCGCCGTCGTCATCTCCGAGCTTGACAGCGCGGCGGAGCCAGTAGGCCACGACCTCCTCGTCGATAAGCATGCCCGGACGTCGCCAGACCTCTCAGAACCGTGCCCAACTCGAATCGCGTCCGAGCTTATCCGCGGATGAGAACATCCGTGCCAGCTAGAAGCTTCCAGAGACCGCCACCTCTCCGACCATGGCCGTCACCGTGTCGAGGCCACAGGGCTTCCCTTGGCCTATAAATAGGTGGAGAGCATCGCCGTGCACGCTTTGTTCACCTCCGCCACTCCATTGCTGCTCAGACACCTTCTATCTCTCACACGCATCCACTTTCTGTCGCCGGAGTCGAAGACGAAGCCGACGGAGGAGGCCACCCCGGCCTCTGGCGCGTGGTCCAGGAGGAGCGCCTGGACTCAAGGAGCATCTGGGAGAAGCCAAGCATCCAGGGGAGCCGTGTGGAGGATCAATTTCCTCGTTCCTTTCTACGGCACATCGCCGGGAAGTCTCCAATCACCATCGTCTCCGTCGACCATCGCCGGAGCCGACCACGCCATCATGTTCAGGGTGAGCATACGCCTCTATAGAGCTAGATCTCGCATCCTAGAACCTCCTGCAACCTCCGATTCGATTCTTGCCGGAGTAGCACCGCCGCAGTACCCATCGCCGGCGACGCTCCGGTGATCCCCTCGCTAAACCACCACCACCATTCGCTTCACCTTGTAGTACTCGTTCGAATGCACCTAGTCGCGCGCCCTGGGAGGCAGTAAATCGGCGGCGCTGCCTTCAGCTGACCGCCGGCGTTTAAACGTCGGTGAGGTCAATAGCCTCAGTCAACTTTGACCGGTCCTCGCTTGCGTGGCAGTCGGCGTGGCCATAGGTCCCACTGGTCAGTGTCTTAAGCTAGGTGCGAACCGGTATCTTTAGTATTTTCGTTTATTTCAAATTCCAGAAAAATACTGAAACTTTGTAAAATCATACAAAATTCATTTCAACTCAGAAAAATATGAATAATATATCAAAATGCTCACAAAAATAAACTCTATTCAAATAAAATATAAAACAAAAATGTGTGTCAAAATAAAAAAAATTCACTTGTTAAGATCAATTTTATTTATCATATTTACATTTACTTAATTATTAGTGGTAATTCATAAACCCTAATTTACAAATTACCATTTACCATTTCTTTAAATAGTAAAACCTCAAGAAAATATTATAAGCCAATATTATTTTAGTAAATCAAAACTTATTTACTTAAACATCTTTAGTTAACAAGTTAATTATTTTAAACCCTAATAACAATTATTAAACCCTGATTCTTAATTAAACCTAAAATAGGAGTTACCCTAATTATTAATTCTTGTGGAAGTTAATAAAATGTCAAACCATTACTAATTATGCTTCAAAGTAATTAGTTACCACACCTATATTTCCAATCATCATTTTAGGAGTTGTGCCATAATTTAGAAACCCTAGTTTCAAATTGAGTAAGACCTGGATCCCATTATTTCATATGATCATGGGAGATTTACTTGACATATAGAACCCTAATTAGCAACAATTGAATACATGCTTAGGATCTACTAGCATAAAACCAAGTCACATGAGATTATCATTTCATGTTCCTATTCTTAATTAAAAGCTATATGATCCACTAATGTCACCTAGGTAGAAACCCTAACTTGTTAATTGAATTAGTACCATTGATCACCACTCTTATATACCATACCATTAAGATCAACCTCAATCATTAAACCCTAGTAGAACCATAATGATAAACCCTAGTATCAACTTTGTGTAGCAAATCACATCACATGTTCCTATCCAACTAAACCCTACTTAGGAAATGATAAGCCACTTAGCTTAGAAACCAATAAAGATTATTTGGTAAAGCAAATATGAAGTCATAGTAAACCCTAACTCATAGAACCATCTTGATAACCATCCTTTGATATGATGCTTAGGAGAAACCATAGTAATAAACCTACTAATACTTGCTACATGTAGATCACTTCTACTTAAGCACCAACCAGTCCTATTAGTAAACCTTAATAGCACTTAGCTCCTATTTAAAGTAGTTCATATTCTTATTTTAACCCGTTCTTCAAAAGTTATTCTTTTGAAGTACAAATGTCAATCAAACCTTAGAAGCCCTATCCTTCTTTGAAATACTCATTATTTCTTAATTAACATGTTCTTCAAAAAGTTATTCTTTTAAAGTATAGTATAAGTAATCATTAACCATGTTCTGTAGAACTTAAAATTGACAACTGTTCTTTACATACTATTCCATCACTATTCTTATGTGTATGATTGTTATGATGCCTTCTATCACTTGGTTATGATGCTAATATAACCCAACCCTAATAAGAACCTTGTTTGAGAACCATTCCAAAAGTGCAACCAACCTTAAAGAAATCTTTACAACTCATACATCCTAAATCATCGAGGTTAGGTTACGCTCGGGACGATTGCATCTCATATTATGCATTATAGCATCTTTGCCAGTTCTTTAAACATTGTCCTTACCGGACGATGATGGTATTTCAGCATTTGGAGTTATCACATATCGAAGCTTTTGCCTGCATAATCTTGCAGTCAAGAAAGGCAAGTTCATCGCTTGCTCATGTCATTTGATTATTTGTATCAAACTATATGCAAAGTACTATACTTATCACTCATGCATTGAAAAGAAAAGTATTATTTTACAATTATGAATATGACTATGTGGTGGGCAATGGAACCATGGTATGTGTTGATATGGTGGAGGTTCCATTGCATGGGTACTACTCATCTAGGACTAAGTACCAATGCTGTCCAGTGATTCTAGCGCCGTACATATCGCGTTATCCATAAGATCTATAATGGCTGCGGGAAGTCGGTTGTATCTTTTCCCTTCGCACGCCAACGGATCCGTAGAGCCGGTGGGGTGTTGGAGGCACCGCCGCAATAGGTTGGGATATCCTTTTAAATCCCCATCCATTAGTGATGATAAGCTCTACGATCTATGATGGATTGTCCGGAGTACACCGTGAGTAAAGCCGTATTATCGGGAGAAGTCTACCGGGGGTGTACGGTCGGACAAAAGGGTGGGTTTGCAGGGTCGCGGAGAAGGCAGTGATTGGCTTGGATCTTATACTGGGCCTCACACCAAAGGAAGTGTGGACGGGGACATACTCTCGGCCGGCAACATGGTTAAGATCTCTTGTGGGGTAAAGTAACGCACATCTCCAGAGGGTATCAAGAATTGTGACTGTCACTCCCTGTTCCGGGAAGGGAACTGCGAACGCGGCAGGAAAGGAACTCCACGAAGTTCTAGTCAACCTGTGAAGACTGACGGGCATAGTTTTCATAATAAAATAAACCTTTTGAAGAAATGTTTACAAAAACTTGCATTGGCCTGGTCTATGGCTGTAGCTAGTGCATGATACACCTATTTCCTAATATGAACTTGCTGAGTACGCTCGTACTCATTCTATCCCATTTGAACCCCCTTCTTAGATCAAGGCACCGAAGGAGAAAACTACCGTGGAACTCGAAGACAAAGGAGTCAACTGCAACAAGATGAAGAATCCAATCAAAGAAGTCAATGGAGTCAACTTCTGCATCAGCTAGAGTGGAAACTTAGACTAGTAATAGAAGGGAATCTTTCCCTAATCATAGCACCTAAGTAGCTAGATTTCTATAGCAAGCCAAGTAGCTCTTGAACTTGAGTTAGCAATAAGATAGACTACGAGTCGTTCTTCTGGAGCTTTATTTGAAGTTTTACCTCACCGTAAAGTAGGAGGTTGTGTTGATCTTATGTAAACAGCTCGTGTGTACTTCTATAGACATACCTTGGACTCGCATATGTTTCTGTTGTACCACTCTGAGAGATGTAATATGAGTGGAACGGTGTTTCACTTGTGTTATGTCAACGACTTGTGTACTACACCATGCAGTAGTACGCTGGGTCACCACAGCTGGTATCAGAGCAAATGCTTTGACCCTAGGATTAAAACCCTTTAAAGGAGACCTATAGGTTTGGTAGTGTCTATAGGCAGTGTTTTAGCTAAGTTAACTATGCCAAACCAACTATTCTTTTGACTTGAGATGGGTATTCACTTGAGAATAATCCTGACACACTTGAGTCAATCTTTCTTATCTATTTTTTTTAGTAAAGTGAATTAGTTATCTTGCTTCATTCCAAACAAATAGAACACCATTGAAGCTTAAGATAATGGGTGGTAGTAGACCACAGTTGGTATACAACACATGGTAGTCCAAAGAGAGGATACAACCATAAGGAAGATATCCTATTGGAAGATGTATACCAAGACATGTTATGGCTAAGTAAAAGTCAGTTAAAATGTCAAATGACTGATGTTAAGTAAGGGAGATAAGTCATATAAGGTAGTATATGTCTGTGATGAGTCAATCATAGGAGGTAAGGAAGAGTAATAGGAGTATTTCAGTCTACTTTTCATGGTAAAGTTGGTAATCATATATGATTCACTTGAGAATCATGATGTGAGGGAGTAGAACATCATAAGTGATTTAACGGAAGTATGATGAGGAGTAGGATTTAAGGAATAATTCGAAAGCTTAGGCCTTAAAATCCTGGAAACTGTGTCAAGAATGTTAGAACCATAGTCCTTAATTTAAAGAAGGCTTATTTAGAGCATATCACATAGAGAAATCCTAGAGTTATAGGTGGTATATTCTAAACAATCATGTGTTTAGAGTAGACATGTTAGAACTAATTGTATTATAGGAAGTAGTCCTCAATAGCACATATATATGGTATACTATTTTGTTAGTACTTCCAAAGAAAACTAGGTTAACTTCAACTATCCCAAGCCATTTTGTTTCAAGTTTGTCTCGTTGCAAATGTGCAATTGAGATAAATGTTGAGACAAATAGTAGAAATTCACGTATTCGTGCTAAGTATCACGACCTAAACCTATGTAATGTGGTGTTATATACTGCACATCTGAGCCTGATGTTTAGGGATGTCTTACCCAACTATTATATTCAGGCATATAAGGATGTGTATTATAAGCACAAAGCTGAATTTTCTTGAATTTTATTGGATTTTCATTGTTTGACTAGATCCATACATGAAGTTTGACTTTGATATGCAAATGCATGTTGCAATATCAAGATCTTACTTGATGTTATAGGTCTAGAGGGTAAAGGTATTCGCGTAAGGAAATGACGAATTTTGGAGATTTTGAAGACAAGATGAAGGTTCCAAGCAGACTACCCTACTCTAAAGGAAAAGACGAATTTTGGAGATTTTACTTGTAGAAGCAAGTAAAATTGTGGGAAGCAACCACAATACTCTAAAGGAAAGACCAATCAAAACTCACTTTTATCCTTAATCAAGGATTACTTCAACATGAAGTACCATGAAAGTGAGAAAAATAGTGAATATGGAGCAGTAGAAGTAGAGCCATATTCATTATGGAAGAAGGGAATGCAAGTGAAGTCACTTACAATACTATTTTCATAGTGTCAACAAGTGGTTATCTTGTAAAACAAACCTTAGAAGAAGGAAAATAGACAAGTGAAGTCGCAGCTGGTATCATCAGACCGCAGCTGATATAGGATAACCATGAAGAGAAACAATGTAAAGTGAGGTATATCTTAACTAAAGTTATGTAAGTAGCCACAGCTGGTAGGTAGATATTGACAACCACAACATAGCCACAGCTGGTATCCAATAAGCTACATCTGGTACTAGGTAGTCTGCAGCTGGTACCAGATAGCCACAGCATGAACATTTCTTTACGTAAAAGAAAGGGGGATTCCGCAGCTAGTATTTCACAGCTGGTATCTCGTAGCTGGTAAATTTTTTTTTAATTGGAGGATTCATAATGGATACCCACAACTGAGTGGATACACCACAAAGAATTCTTCGTGAGACTCTAGAAAAGTACAAACTACAAGGTAGACCAAGACTAATCTTCTAACCTTGGAGTTTAATGATTAGAAGAAAGGAAGTTTGAAGATCATTAGTAAACTCCAAGGGGGAGAGGAAGGTTGAAGGAGAAGTATTAAGATATTATTTGTAGTGTGAAAGACGAAGAAAAAGGTCTGAACTGAGAGGAAGTCCGATCTTATTTTTATAAGGTTGTTGGGAAGTACCCATATAAAAGTACTCCTAGGAGATTGTCAGACCAGAAGCCGAGGTTTATATCTCGAAGAAGTAAGGGTTAGACCTTAACTTGAGTAGGTAATTGTAATTACTCAAAACCAAGAGAACTTAAGTAAGTATTAGAAAATGAAGTTGGATGAAGAAGATATCGGAGGACAATCAAAGCCTAAGAAAACAAAAGATCGAAGGGTTTGACTATACCAAAACTAATGATTATTAGAAAGATTCCTTTCATGGAACCTAAAGAACCCAAAAGGAAGATAACTAGCTTAAAACTAGAAGCCATGATTGGATGGACTAAATGAGTCTAATCCATTCGTAGGACTAAACAACTAGGACCATGCCTATCGTAATACCTTACCAAGTACCATTACTTTCGTTATGGTAGTAAGGGAAAACAAGACCCTACCTTAAATAAATCGTAGTGCCATATTACACCGCAGCTGGATTACCGCAGCTGGTAGAACCAAGCTTTGAGTACCCAAATAAGAAGATGTCACCACAACCATTAGGAAAGTCCATTAACACAATAAGATGTCTTAATCCAAGAATTTTTGGATAGTAAGCCTATAAGCTTAGAGTGTTGGAAGAAATCATAGAATTGAAGAAAGTATCAGTGCCGGATATCGAAGAATCCGGAAGGATCCGGACAAGGGATATATTTCACTATATCTAGTGTGATCACCATGGAGTTAAAGGATGGTGATCTGTTCAAGACATTTCAACATTCCGAAACATGAGAGCGTTTGAACTTCGGGACGAAGTTCGGTTTAAGGGGGAGAGGCTGTAATATCCCAGGTTTAGAGGCTATAAAATGAGAGAACACCAAAGTGTGCATTGCATTCATGCATAGAAAATCCAGGGGATTTTCGCGCTTTCAAATAAAACTTACCACAGTCACTGAAGTTTCACTTGACTTGCTGGAATTGAAGTAGATCATCAAGTCAAGCGTTATAAACTTCACTGTGATCTTTGCTAAACCTTGTTGTGGGTAGAGATGATTTGATCTATGGATTAGATTAAATGGAATTAGCTTTACAACAACACATTCTTTAAGAATCAAACCCTAACTTATTAACACTTAAAAGTTAGCAACTACCTTTGTGTGTAATTTAATTCACTTCTAAACTTATTACCAAATAAGGTAAACCACAGGGTCTAAAGTGCATAAAAGCCACACATTCTTATTTAAATCATAACTTATTAAGTATATGGAATATCATAAAACTAAATCCATTTACATTACGAATTATAGTTCAAACTATTTGAATAAAACTAACTATGAGTATTTTGAAACTCATATGATCATGCCTTGGTGAAATCAAACAACAACTATCCAAAATTGAGAAATAACCTTCAATCTTAACCTTTTTACCAATATTATAATGTAAATCCAATCAAAGGTGGTATGATGACTCATCCACAATAATAAAACCATCCACATGATATTTAGTAGCAAATGCCACTTGGCTATCCAAAAATAAATCATATGAGAGGATAATCTCTATGCCATGTGGGATGAAAATATCTACATGACTTGCTTTCCAAGCTTTGCCACCTCATGCTCAAAGGATTGTTATGGATGAGGGCATGACAACCAAGCACCTTACTCATCAAACCAACACAAGAGTCACCACCTATGTGTCATGATACTAGAGCTTGCCCAAGCCTATAAATAGAGCCACACACTTCATCCATTTGCTCACCTTGTAGCATGATACAAGGAAGAAAACACATAGAGCCACTCCATATGAATTAGCTAAGATCAAGATGAAGAAGCTAGGAGGTGGAGGCATACCACAAGATGCAGAGTTTATCAGATTTCCTGAAGAACAAGCTACATAAGATTGCAAGGTAGAATTCCTAGGCAAACCATATATTTAGAGGATCATATCATCATCTCTTGAGTAGGACCTTAGGATATTCCAAGACATTGAGAAGTGAGAGAAGTTATAATACTAACCATAGCCATGTTCATACAAGAATATTAGAGAAGTACTAATCCTAGTTGTTCAAGTCAATATTTGATCTTGGAGGTGAGAACCCTATTTCAATAGCCATATCTTAGGAAACCAATTCTTTAATCATCACAACTTAGTATTAATTATAAACCCTAAGAATCTAGGATGAGTGTGATGAGAGGAATATTAAATTGGGATTAGTGAGGAATGAGTGGATCTTGTCTAATGCATGATCATAACTTGTAGATATAGATGATAAGTTAAATCATATGATCACTAGATCTCATCTATCACATAAAATAATAAGTATATCATTAGTAGTTAATCTCAAACCAATCCTCATGCCTTGTGTAGAGGAGTATTGTTATTGTATTTAGACTTAGCATTGCCTTGATACAATAATTCTACTTAAGTGAGGAGGAGTAACCCTAGTAAGTTAAACATAACCTTAGCTATTGCCCAAGTTATAATCCTAGTTGTGTATCACTTTGGTGATCACTATTAAAACCCTAGACCATCCTTGCATTTCAATCCAAGTATCACCTTAGACTATAAGCATAACCCTGCCTTGACTCATGCCTACTTATATTGCAACTTAATAAAGAGTATGCAAAACTCTAAACCCTTGGAAATAACTATCCACATAAAATCATAACACAATTCCATTCTCATTACCATCTATCCTAAACTCTAGCCATAATTAAAGTATGTAAGCAATCCATATTCTTAAATACTAGCAAGACCTAATAACATGTTCCTCATGCATATATTTCAAACCACTTAAATAGATTTGGTTCTCAAATAAAAAGAAGTGGGATAAAAATTTAAACTCATTTCTATTTTACTTAAACCTCACAAGTTACCAATCTAATTAAAAAAATGATGTTTATTTAAACAATAAAACTACACAGTGAGCATTATTGTTGAATTGTATTGATATTCAAATAATTTAGAACCTGCAAAACAAAACAGAATTCAAATTTGAATTCAAACAACAAAATAGAAAGCAGAAAATATAAAACAAAATTTGAAAAAGGAAAAGAGAGGGAAAGCTCACCTTACCTGGACCGCAGCAGCCCGAAGCCAACCCAGCAACAGCCCATGCCAAGGCCCATGATCAGTCCAGCCCACATCCAAATACCGTTTCGCTTGCTTTAAGAATCGTGCGTGGAGAAATGACTTCGCCGTCGTCGTCTCCGAGCTCGACAGCGCGGCGGAGCCAGTAGGCCACGACCTCCTCGTCGATAAGCATGCCCGGACGTCGCCAGACCTCTCAGAACCGCGCCCAACTCGAATCGCGTCCGAGCTTATCCGCGGACGAGAACATCCGTGCCAGCTAGAAGCTTCCAGAGACCGCCACCTCTCCGACCATGGCCGTCACCGTGTCGAGGCCACAGGGCTTCCCTTGGCCTATAAATAGGTGGAGAGCATCGCCGTGCACGCTTTGTTCACCTCCGCCACTCCATTGCTGCTCAGACACCTTCTATCTCTCACACGCATCCACTTTCTGTCGCCGGAGTCGAAGACGAAGCCGACGGAGGAGGCCACCCCGGCCTCTGGCGCGTGGTCCAGGAGGAGCGCCTGGACTCAAGGAGCATCTGGGAGAAGCCAAGCATCCAGGGTAGCCGTGTGGAGGATCAATTTCCTCGTTCCTTTCTGCGGCACATCGCCGGGAAGTCTCCAATCACCATCGTCTCCATCGACCATCGCCGGAGCCGACCACGCCATCATGTTCAGGGTGAGCATACGCCTCTATAGAGCTAGATCTCGCATCCTAGAACCTCCTGCAACCTCCGATTCGATTCTTGCCGGAGTAGCAGCGCCGCAGTACCCATCGCCGGCGACGCTCCGGTGATCCCCTCGCTAAACCACCACCACCATTCGCTTCGCCTTGTAGTACTCGTTCGAATGCACCTAGTCGCGCGCCCTGGGAGGCAGTAAATCGGCGGCGCTGCCTTCAGCTGACCGCCGGCGTTTAAACGTCGGTGAGGTCAACAGCCTCAGTCAACTTTGACCGGTCCTCGCTTGCGTGGCAGTCGGCGTGGCCATAGGTCCCACTGGTCAGTGTCTTAAGCTAGGTGCGAACCGGTATCTTTAGTATTATCGTTTATTTCAAATTCCAGAAAAATACTGAAACTTTGTAAAATCATACAAAATTCATTTCAACTCAGAAAAATATGAATAATATATCAAAATGCTCACAAAAATAAACTCTATTCAAATAAAATATAAAACAAAAATGTGTGTCAAAATAAAAAAATTCACTTATTTTTATCTTTATTAATTATGCCTTTCTAATTGTTTAAAATGCAAATTGAATTCAATAAATAGTGAAGTTTCAAAATTAAATTTTAACTATTCAGTAACTAAGTAAAACTAGTAAAAGAGCACGTGCCACGCACGTATTACAATCTACAATAAAAAGATTACATTATGAATCTTATTTTTTTAGCGGAGTTTTTAAAGAGCAACTTTGAATGTGGCTCATGCCCAACCATGTAAGGACGGTATGCAACACACAATACACATAGCTAATTGGCCATGAGTCTTCCGATCGAGAGCTTGCTGAGCCCTGGCAGCGGTAGCTCTCAATGACACGGGTAAGTCAAAAAAAAAGTTGTATGGACTATGTTTAGTCCCAGGAGCTATCCCTAATGAAAATCAACAAAAATTCTGAAACTCAAAACTGTATTGAAAGTGAGCTCAAACACTGGGACATACAGTGAGAAAATTTGAGTTGTTTGACTTGGCCAATTCCCAAATTCCTCAATATTTCAACGTGCACATATCTCCAAATGCTAGAGAGGAAGTGCAGGAAACAAGATACATGTCATGCCAAATCATAACTTAGGAGGAGGGCTCAGAGTAAACTCGTCTTCATAATACATAACCTGAAACATATTGACAAAACTAAGCCAGTGACACTATTTATCTATCATCTTAGTAAACCATGGTTGTGAATTCAAAGCAGATTGGAAAACTGAAATAGCTTATATGATATAGCCTTCTTACATGTATAGGACATTACATGTTATAAGCAGAAATGTAAATTATTAACAATTAGCAGGAATAAAATCTTAAATCTTAAATGGGAAATTTTGAAGTTACATATATTTAGATAATTAGGATATCCATTCTGCTACAAGCATGAAAAGCAAAACCTATATCTAAGAACATAGAAGGTATATATCAGCAGTATACATGTGTTACAGAAGATCATTTATGCTTGCATAGATATAGAGCATATACCCGCTGGTTAAAATGGCTACGAAAGGAACTCCTTACTTTATGACATAATAATACAAAAAAATGGCTGGACCTGGATATCACCCTAGCATAGGCAGCATCAGATTAACTTTTTCAGTGCATCAGAAGCCTAAGGTCTCTATTTGATGTACATACAAAAAAAATGTTAAGTATGCACCTCCGCCTTCTTATGATTTGAGTAGCCCTCGTACTTGTACATTAAGAACAGAGTATAGAAGGTAGCCAATATATTAACTACTTTCTGGCAACTGTGAATTGTTTTCCTAAATACACAAATCAGCCATACTTTGGAGAATCAGAGCTGGCATTATAATAGTGAAAGCATCAAAGAGAGGAGACAAAGATGTACCTATGACAGTGGGAAGGTGGCGAGGTAGTTGGAGCACCTCGAAATACACAGACCTATGTTTGCATTTTGTTGTCATTTACATCTCATTGATGGAACAATGTAGCAAAAAGAAAAACAGCAAGACTCTCGAGAAAGAAGGAAACCAAGAATTCTGATAGGTTGTAAGAAACCTTACAAGTCATCAAGACATGTGGACAACTCCTATGTTCATAACCTGGTCACAGCTGCTGAAGCTGTTGCATAACACAAACATACACAAATCAGAAAAGGAGAAAGAGTAGTATAAAAAGGATATGGAAAATATATATGCAGAAAGAACATTAACTAATATTAATAAATAACCAGAATGAAGGAAGAAGAAACCTATTTTATCTGTACACAATGTGCTTACTTTTCCCCATGGGATCTATGTCTTTATTTGCCTTGGCCAAAATCCGAGTGGTCTACGTTGACACGCCCCTTGACAATGTAACCTAAAGCTGGCCATGTGAGAATACAGGTTCAGGGAGGTAAATACCAACTGTTGAAATGGTTTGCCCCTGGGTTTTGCTGATGGTCATAGTATGGAAAGAATATTTTAAATTGAGCAGTGATGCATAAAAATTTGTGGGATGACTTTTGTACCTAGTACAGCTGGTGTTCACACTTGATCAATAATACAGGAATGTCCGGACCCCATCTGCAACATACCTACATTGTCGAGAGAAACGGTTGATGATACCACAAGTGCCTTCATATGAATGGTAGACAGAATCCATTTTCATCTTACCAGGTGACACCCTTCGTGAGGATGGTCCAGATTCCACCTTGTTCTCATTGATCAAACAGGCACAATACCCTTGGCCACTCGATTGAGGTTTAGTTAAATTTTCAGAGACAATTGCAGCACTCTTTTGCCGTCAAGCCATAAGCTGCTTCTCTAGGTACTCGGCATCTTTTCTCAGCGGACAGCCAGGCATACCAACCTCGACAACTTGTTGGTCTATTTCTACTCCTGGTATTTGCAGCCACACTTGTCGATGAGTTCGTGAGGTTTTTAAATTAGTGAACCCCACAGATTGTGACGAAGAACTATCCATATTCGATTAAGTATATGTATAAGAAACTTTGTAAGATGAAATTGTGTGAAACAAAAGCATGACCGCCTATATATAGTAGAGAAGGTCCATGGAAAATTGTATTTATGAAAACCTCACAAATTGCAATAAACTACATTCTGAATAATATTCATGTAATATCCGAACAGAAAAGCATGACTGTAAAACTGGACTTTACAAATGATTTTTAACTAAAACATGTATCTCCATTCTAGAATCATAGTGAGTTGCTCTGGATTTTTTGGGTGAATCTATGGAGATTTTATAAGAACTATCCCTGGTGTATTGTCTCAAGTAATTGGTGATATGTCATGCATGTGAGAAATATGCCCCAAATTAAAAAGTGCGTGCACACACACATTTAAGATATATCCATGATATATTGTCTGCACTAATTGATGATATGTCAGATCCTGAGAAAATCCCCAAATTCCATAGCGAGCACACACACATTGAAGATATTTGCAATTTAGTCTAGTTTAGGATTAGGAAAGCAACAATTGAGTTGATTGTCCCCAAGCGGAGAAGCACTGAGCCAAGAGTCTCTCCGCTGGCGGTCGGAGACTTGTTCACCTGCGGATCGATGACATGCAGGGGCGCGCGAAGACGGGGCGAGGTCGACAACGTGCAGGGGTAGTCGACGGCGTCCTCGATGAGCCGTAGGCGCGCGGATGGGCGGGGCTTCCGGTGCCGTGTTGGAGGTAATCCATCGCGTCGTCGATGAGGTCGTACGCGCGCGAATCGGCCGGGCTGCCGGCGACGATGGGGCGGACGGGCGACGGTTGCGCGTGGATGGTGATGGTTAGGCGCGAAGCAGAGTGGTGGGCGCGGGCGTGTGCGAAGACGATGGGCGCGTCCAGCGACGCCGATGGGCGGCCGGAGGCTGAAGCTGAGGGCTGGGGCACAGGCAAGCCACCTAACGTCAGGGAAAAGGGCGGCGGCGTGCTCGCGCGGGCACAGCAGCGTGGATTAGCACGATCGGGATTGTCCATGGTCCGTCCGGCGGACAATTTCATGTGAACCATTTGATCAGATCGTTGACGGCCATGATGTATTGGATCACCACCCTCTCTCTCTTTTAATAGTAGTGGTGATGATTACCGCTGATATGAGAAAAAAAAAGTTGGTGTGATTGTACATAATTGATATGGTATAGTATATCACATATATCTGCAGTAGAGCTTCAAAAAGCACATAACGAACCTAACAAAGACAGTGACAATAATGTATGCTATCTAGCATAAATATGGGTTAGGGATTATATCATTTTTCTTTAGTGAGTTGCAACATAGTTTTCTGCCCACGGGGCTCAAACCTAGTGCCATAACCAAATAAAGGCAGTCACAACATCTAGACAAAACTGAAACATCTGATAAGAAGTTCAAGTATATAAACCAAGACATGACGAATGAAACTTTAGTCAATTCTTGCTTCCAAACCATCAAGTTCAGAAGCAGAATATTGCAAAGAAGAGGGTGGAGGTGATTGTCCTTATTACTCAAGCTGAAAGGATATATTATGCAATATACATAAACTAAAGAATTAGGATATAGCAACAATTGAACTGGAGCACTTGTAACTGTAACAGACACAAAAATGCATTCACCATATATGAAAATGAAAAGGAAGTTGCCAGCTTGCAGTAGAATTTTAAATGTAAATGTGCGTATCAAAATAGCTGAGCGCTTACTGGTAGTTGAGTAGGCAGATAAGTCATGCTTAATCCATAAGTCATCTCCTCTCTACTGATACTCTGAAACCATTACACCATAATTACTTTGGAGTACAACCTGTATCAAAATAATATTCTTAACTGTATTTTGTGCAAACCACAAGCACCGCTCCCTCGTATGTAAGTACAACTTGATCAATCCTGCACCCTTATTAAAGTAAGAAGTAGCAGGGTAAAAAAGAGGCAGCTAAAAAAATTGTTCCGTTTGTACACTTTGTTCATTTTTCCGCAATAAAAATAAACGATACGTCAAGATGTTGTAGTGTATCGCTCGTCTGTACACACGTTATTCAGTTTTCCACAATAAGGATACCCCGATAGGTCAAGATGTTGCAGTTAAAAAAACTATACCGTATGGACACACTTCATTGAACTATCCACAAAGAAGCATAGAAGATGGAGTAACGAACTCACTCCACTTTTGTTAAGTGTACATTAAGTTAATTACAAGCAAGAAAGATAAAATTTCTTGCCTTGTTTTTTGAGGTCACTAATATTGGCAGCATGCTGATAATAATAATTGGGGTTTCTCTACAAAATGCTCGATTACGTGCTTGACTCCTTGAACATACGCTTTTCATTGAATTGCAGCACGAAGCAGAAAACTGGCTGAGAACAAAAAAATATAATTTCTTAATTGATAAGCAGACTTGTATTGGAGTCATATCGATGTTAAAGAGCCAAAAACTGTCTCAGAGAAGAGTGCACCCGGCCAGAAACAGTGCAAATCACATAATTATGTTCTATTGGAGTCATATCGATGTCCATTTACAGTACAAATCATGTAGCGGCCTTTTATGTTCGAAAAGGGTTCAGATAAGAAAATGACAATTTTATCTTCCAATTATTGCTAGAAATAAGAGAAGACCCTTACGTTACTTTACAACAGCAAGTAGAATCCGAACAGAGGATGGTCTAGGTATTGGCGAAAGGACCGCTGAGGTGACAACACTGATTACGGACCGGCACAGGCCTCGGCAGTGTGCCGCACGCGGATGGATAGGGACGGCCATTGTTCTAGCCTTCCCATATGTATTCGCCGCGGCAGGCATTGACCAGGGGTGAAGTGCCATCATGGGCTGGAAACACAAACTCATAGGTAGTTATAGGTCTTACTATATGTCCAAGTCATACATGATTCCACCAAGACACGTGGACCAGAGGAACTGGATGTGGAATAGGCACAAAAATCTGAAATAAGAAAATGATTAGTAGTAAAAGGAGATGGAAAAGGTCCACAAAAAAACATGTAAAATCAGATGGATTGGCATATATAATAGGATAATAAACCTGTATCTGTTTCAGCACTTCTACACAACTCTGCAGCCTGGTTAACGGAAAAAATTATGAGAAGAAAATGATAATCCATGCCTGTTTAATCTACATTTCCAAATATTGTCAGGCCAAAAATAGTGATCCAGGAAAAATAAATTCGCCAATGGTGAAAATAAATTTGAATTTACAACAATCTTTATAACCTGTTGTAAATCGGCTCCTCTCCCACAGTTGACATAATAAGTTTCAAGTGTATGGTGATGTTTGATTATGAAGATGATCAAAACCTGAGGTGAATTCTGCACAAGTTCTGCAAACAAATAGCATGAACTACTGTGAATCTCAATCACAATTCTGCTTTGTGTGCATGTTCTCTCAAAGTCTCAACTCTAAAAAAAATTCAAAAGAACCTACGGTACATAACGATGGAGATGGAGGCACTGAAACTGAAGGCCCTCACCTGGATGAGAGACGATGGGAGCAACGAAGAGTTGCTGAGCCTTCTGCAGTCGACATAGACCAAGTCACCGAGATGACGCGGGACTTTGCGGGCACCCTGGTCCGTGGGCTTTTGATGGAAACGTACTTGATGCAAGTGTAAATAAAATTGGCGGCAACGGCAGATGTTGCAGACTTGTTGTGCATGCGCCGTCGCCCTGGGTGCCTCTGCTTGGTTCGAGCGCGGCGGCCGATCGTCAGCGGTGGATACTCTGGCTTGTTGGCTGCTCCATGTCCCGGGGGAGAAAGGCTGTGCCGGGGCCCGGTAGAGGCAGGGGAGCGCCGTTGGCCTACTCTTCGCCAAATCCGATGCAGGACGGGGCAGAGAGGCAGGGCGCGGTTCCATTGCGCATGAGAGTGGAAGCACTATTTCAGATTAAAAAAATTGAGAGAAGAGAGTGTAGCCACGGTAGGGCACTGGAGGACATTCCCTGTGAGCCAGAAGTGTTGCGGGACGTACCCCGTTGCGGTCTTGACTTCCACTCCGCCGGCCCACGATTCCGCTCATCCATTGCCAGGATCCGGCCGCCGCACACGATTCCGCGCGCCCGTAGCCCGTCCCCGGCGGCCACCTCACCTCCGGCTCCGCCTGCAACTGTCATTCAGCGCCACCTCACCTCCGGCTCGGGCCACAACTGCCAGGTACCGCTCGATTCGGTCGACAGCCTGCCGGTCGATCTCGGCCGCCGCCACCGACTGTTCCACCGTTCACCGAACCTCTTGCAGGCTCCCTTCCTTCCTCACGTGGCTCTCGTCTGGCTCGAGATATAAGGACGGCGTACCAGGGGTAGGCGGCGATGTGGCAGCAGTAGGGGCGGGCCAAGGCGTGGAGGCGGTTTGGGCGTGGTGTTCAGGAACGTGCGTTGGAGAGCGGTAACCAATACAGCGATAGGGGAGCGGACTGGCGGACAAAACGCGGAAGCTACGAGCATCGTTGGATCAATTGGCTAGCGGCTAGGAATCCTTGGATCACCACCCTCTCTCCCTTTTAATAGTAGTGGAGATGTTAAGATCAATTTTATTTATCATATTTACATTTACTTAATTATTAGTGGTAATTCATAAACCCTAATTTACAAATTACCATTTACCATTTCTTTAAATAGTAAAACCTCAAGAAAATATTATAAGCCAATATTATTTTAGTAAATCAAAACTTATTTACTTAAACATCTTTAGTTAACAAGTTAATTATTTTAAACCCTAATAACAATTATTAAACCCTGATTCTTAATTAAACCTAAAATAGGAGTTACCCTAATTATTAATTCTTGTGGAAGTTAATAAAATGTCAAACCATTACTAATTATGCTTCAAAGTAATTAGTTACCACACCTATATTTCCAATCATCATTTTAGGAGTTGTGCCATAATTTAGAAACCCTAGTTTCAAATTGAGTAAGACCTGGATCCCATTATTTCATATGATCATGGGAGATTTACTTGACATATAGAACCCTAATTAGCAACAATTGAATACATGCTTAGGATCTACTAGCATAAAACCAAGTCACATGAGATTATCATTTCATGTTCCTATTCTTAATTAAAAGCTATATGATCCACTAATGTCACCTAGGTAGAAACCCTAACTTGTTAATTGAATTAGTACCATTGATCACCACTCTTATATACCATACCATTAAGATCAACCTCAATCATTAAACCCTAGTAGAACCATAATGATAAACCCTAGTATCAACTTTGTGTAGCAAATCACATCACATGTTCCTATCCAACTAAACCCTACTTAGGAAATGATAAGCCACTTAGCTTAGAAACCAATAAAGATTATTTGGTAAAGCAAATATGAAGTCATAGTAAACCCTAACTCATAGAACCATCTTGATAACCATCCTTTGATATGATGCTTAGGAGAAACCATAGTAATAAACCTACTAATACTTGCTACATGTAGATCACTTCTACTTAAGCACCAACCAGATCCTATTAGTAAACCCTAATAGCACTTAGCTCCTATTTAAAGTAGTTCATATTCTTATTTTAACCCGTTCTTCAAAAGTTATTCTTTTGAAGTACAAATGTCAATCAAACCTTAGAAGCCCTATCCTTCTTTGAAATACTCATTATTTCTTAATTAACATGTTCTTCAAAAAGTTATTCTTTTAAAGTATAGTATAAGTAATCATTAACCATGTTCCGTAGAACTTAAAATTGACAACTGTTCTTTACATACTATTCCATCACTATTCTTATGTGTATGATTGTTATGATGCCTTCTATCACTTGGTTATGATGCTAATATAACCCAACCCTAATAAGAACCTTGTTTGAGAACCATTCTAAAAGTGCAACCAACCTTAAAGAAATCTTTACAACTCATACATCCTAAATCATCGAGGTTAGGTTACGCTCGGGACGATTGCATCTCATATTATGCATTATAGCATCTTTGCCAGTTCTTTAAACATTGTCCTTACCGGACGATGATGGTATTTCAGCATTTGGAGTTATCACATATCGAAGCTTTTGCCTGCATAATCTTGCAGTCAAGAAAGGCAAGTTCATCGCTTGCTCATGTCATTTGATTATTTGTATCAAACTATATGCAAAGTACTATACTTATCACTCATGCATTGAAAAGCAAAGTATTATTTTACAATTATGAATATGACTATGTGGTGGGCAATGGAACCATGCTATGTGTTGATATGGTGGAGGTTCCATTGCATGGGTACTACTCATCTAGGACTAAGTACCAATGCCGTCCAGTGATTCTAGCGCCGTACATATCGCGTTATCCATAAGATCTATAATGGCTCTGGGAAGTCAGTTGTATCTTTTCCCTTCTGCACGCCAACGGATCTGTAGAGCCGGTGGGGTGTTGGAGGCACCGCCGCAATAGGTTGGGATATCCTTTTAAATCCCCATCCATTAGTGATGATAAGCTCTACGATCTATGATGGATTGTCCGGAGTACACCGTGAGTAAAGCCGTATTATCGGGAGAAGTCTACCGGGGGTGTACGGTCGGACAAAAGGGTGGGTTTGCGGGGTCGCGGAGAAGGCGGTGATTGGCTTGGATCTTATACTTGGGCCTCACACCAAAGGAAGTGTGGACGGGGACATACTCTCGGCTGGCAACATGGTTAAGATCTCTTGTGGGGTAAAGTAACGCACCTCTGCGAGAGGGTATCAAGAATTGTGACTGTCACTCCCTGTTCCGGGAAGGGAACTGCGAACGCGGCAGGAAAGGAACTCCACGAAGTTCTAGTCAACCTGTGAAGACTGACGGGCATAGTTTTCAGAATAAAATAAACCTTTTGAAGAAATGTTTACAAAAACTTGCATTGTCCTGGTCTATGGCTGTAGCTAGTGCATGATACACCTATTTCCTAATATGAACTTGCTGAGTACGCTCGTACTCATTCTATCCCATTTGAACCCCCTTCTTAGATCAAGGCACCGAAGGAGAAAACTACCGTGGAACTCGAAGACAAAGGAGTCAACTGCAACAAGATGAAGAATCCAATCAAAGAAGTCAATGGAGTCAACTTCTGCATCAGCTAGAGTGAAAACTTAGACTAGTAATAGAAGGAAATCTTTTCCTAATCATAGCACCTAAGTAGCTAGATTTCTATAGCAAGCCAAGTAGCTCTTGAACTTGAGTTAGCAATAAGATAGACTACGAGTCGTTCTTCTGGAGCTTTATTTGAAGTTTTACCTCACTGTAAAGTAGGAGGTTGTGTTGATCTTATGTAAACAGCTCGTGTGTACTTCTATAGACATACCTTGGACTCGCATATGTTTCTGTTGTACCACTCTGAGAGATGTAATATGAGTGGAACGGTGTTTCACTTGTGTTATGTCAACGACTTGTGTACTACACCATGCAGTGGTACGCTGGGTCACCACATTAAACGATGGACATTATTTGTCATGTTGTTGAACTATTATTAATGTCTTTAATATGTAGATTCTGGTCTATACACTTGTTTCTCTGCCTGTGTATAATATTTTTGCATATTATCTCTTGGATGAATTTCTTAGAAATATCTGTCCTCCGTATATTTAATGAATTCATTGCAATGTTGCAAAAGAACTGGAGGGAACTTGAGACAATCAAGAAAGAGCAGCAGATGGGTGGTGCCGAGAAGACCTAGGTTCCTGCAAACGCAGTTAGACGACCACGCTCGAGGCTCGATCTTTCGGCAGGCTGAGTTGAAGCGCGCCGTCCTCTTTGACGCCAATGAAACAGTCATTGATTCCTATTATCCCAAGGAAGGGGAACCCAACACCTGGGACCAGTGTTTGACTTCCCTTGCCACAAGGGTGATGTTGGCGAGCACATTCTTCAACTACATGTCTGCATTGGGGATGAAGATGTTGGCATCCCCGTTGAGCACCAAGGCAAGGCGTTCACAATAAAAAGAGAAGCCACCCTCCAAGAGGGATGACAAGAAGTGTTTGAAGAGAAAGCCAGAACCCATGAAATCGCCTCAGGTGGTTCCTATGTCTAGTTAAAATTTCAAAGTTTTGCACTACTAATTTAGTTAAATTTAAACGTTGATATATTCATGTGCTAGGCCAGTATGGTTTTTAAATGAAGGCCAATGAGAAATTTTTAAATTTGGAAGTCATATTTTTAAGTTTCAAAAGAATCTAAAAAACAATCTGGATGTAGCCAATGAGAAAATCTATAAACGAGCAAAATCTCAATGTGAAAATATTTGTATTTTAGGCTACAAAAAAAATGACAAATATGTGGATATGAGTATAGCGAATATTGTACATTTCAAAACTATAAAACTTGTCGGATTTTACCATTTTTATTTATCCTAAAATACAAAGAATTTCATATTGAGGTTTTGCGTCTGTAGTTTACACCATTGGTTACATCTAGGATTTTTTTCACAGTTTTTTAAATTTTAAAATATAATTTTAAATTTTCCTAAATAAAGAGCTACATATACATCGGCCTTCATTTAAAGTTTTCAGGGCTAGTAAGCATTTGCTAGTAGCTTGCGTAGCAACTGAAAAGCTAAGCCTACGGGCCTACTAGTCCTCAGGTAGTAGATCAGGAAAATGTAGTTTGTATACTGTATAGAAGCTATGCTTTGCATGTTTCGAAATGGAAAATGATCTGATTCTCCCGGAGGATTAGACTCGTCCCGTCCTCCGCCTTGACAGCCTGACGCGTGTCCCCGCGTGTGGTGAAAAGAGTGCTCCCCGTGGTGGGTCCCACGCTCCTCATCCCCATCGTTATCCTCTAGCACAACCTCCACGCGAAACTTCCTGCCAGGAGATAGGGGAAGTCGATGGATGATTTTTCCGCCGGCGAGGTTGTTCCTCCGGCCGCCATGGTCACACCCTCGACCTCTCTAGCACCTCCCTCTCCCGCGCACCACTCGGGGAGGCCGTCGTCACCATCACGCCGGCGAGCGCCCGAGTCACGGAGGGCTTCCACCGGAGAGACTCTGCCTCCGACCGCCATGGTCAACAGCGCCGCATCTCGACCACACCAGAATCTCCCCTGCCGTGCACCACCGCAGAGGCCGCCGCCGCCATGGATCTGATGGTTGGTGGCTGGAGGTCGCAGCTCCGAGCGTCGCTGCGCCGTCGATCTGACGGTTGGTGCGAGGATGTTGCTTCCTTTGCGCCGCCGAGTCCTTGGCAGCTGTGACACCGCCGCTCCACGCCGTCCTGCTTCCTCTGCCGCCGAGTGTGGTGGTTAGTGGAGGCGCACCCAGGCGGGGGGAGCCGAGGCTGCCATGGAAGATGGTGAGGGCTAGCAAGGTTGAGTAGGACCGCCCCGCCGTCTTCTCCGGCAGGCCCAATGGTGTTTCTCGGTGCTTAGTGCGGTCGACATGAGAATATCCTAAGTTCCTAACGGCATGTTTTCGTAAGTTTGCTGCCATAGACATGCGGCGTTGCTATCAGCGGAGCCCGATTTTGCTACCTTAGACCTCTGATGTTGCTACCGACAGAGGGCGGCTTTATACTACCGATAGAGTCATGTTTTGCTATCTTAGGTGTTCGATGTTGCTACCGACGGTTCTGGGGTTGCTACCTTAGTTACAGGGAGTTGCTGCAACTATTTTTTTTGGTGGCGTTGCTGCAGGCGAGGTCTCCTTCACTGTATCTGCAGGGCGAAGCTACTAGTTTGCTACCGGCGTTATGCATTTTTGATACAATATCATTTTTGTGCTATACATATTCTGTGTTTTTGCTACATTCTCATAATTTTTTGATACAACTTTTCTGTGTTTTTGCTACAATTGTACCATATGTTTGCTACGGGGGTTTCCGGCGAGACTCCGGCGAGCTCAGATTTTTTGCTACATGCAGTTGCTACATTATCATTTTTCTGCTACAATAGCATATTCTTTTTGCTACGAGCTCTCCGGCGAGGTCTCCGACGAGGTCTCCGATGAGCTCAGCCTTTTATTTGATTTTCGTGATTGAACCGTTTTTTGCTACATTGTAGCAAAAGTGGGTTATTTTTTTGCAGCCGGGAAGTGTTTTTTTTTGTTACATTCAGTTGTCCGCGCTAGAGCATTGTGTTGCTCCTGCCGAGCCATGATCCTTCCCGCGACCGGGGAGCAGGGATAGGAAACGGATTGAATCAGATATTGCTATTTCCATATATGTTGTTTAACACATTTTTGTAGCGGATTGGGATTAGGGCGAATAATGATTGGCTGCCATATATTGGGGTACAGAACAGATTTGGTACTGACTCAGATTAAAAACGAATAAATGAGCGAATATAAACACAAAATTAGAAGTACTCCCTCCGTCCCAGTTCACAGGACTTGCACGTATCCCTAGGTTACCTATTTGACCAACATAATATCAATTAAATAATATAGAAATTATATCATTAGAAAGTAGAACATCTAAGCTTTCTAATGATATATATTTTATAATGTATATTTTGTATTATGTTGATAAAATTTACGACCTAGAAATACGCGCAAGCCCTATGAACCGGGATGGAGGTAGTATGTTTCTTTTATGTAAAAAAAGTTAACAAAAAGCATGTAACAGAATATTGTAGCCATACCTGATACGTGCATGCTTGTTTATACACAAAGCAGGTTGACATCTAGTAGCGTACATAGATCGGCCAATTAATTAACTATATAAAAAATGCTAGACTTACGGGCAAAACTTACGAGATTGAGTTACGGGATATACGTGGCTTGATTTAGAGGAAAGAGAGAAACCTGGACCACCTTCTCCTTAATCTTTGCACCAACCGGTTGATTCCACCTAATCCTGTAACTTTGAGTGCGTAGGTTTCAGCCCGTAACCGTAGCATTGTTGCAACTATATTGTATACTAGCTAAATACCCGTGCTCCGCTACGGGAACAAACAAAATCATATCATCATGTTTTTAGGAACGAAAGATTGCTTATTTCCTTTTTTAGACCTTTTTTTCTTTTTATTTCACATAGAAACCGAATCACAACCTACAAAAGGAACAACCTTAAAAGTGATGCTTGGAGCCAAAATTTGCGTCAATTGAGTATTTCATGAAGACTACAAATTCATATTACCTCCACTGCTCCCTTAACATATAGATGTGTAGACGGCACAACCACGTCACCGATATGCCCGTATCCAGAACCTCCTGTCATCGGCTCGTCGACGTTGTCCAGAAGAACATCATCGAGGTGGAGCTAACTGGAGTAGACTTATTCGCCGGTGAGATACCGCTGCCACCGCCACGTTAGTAATCCGTGATACCCCCTAATTCTACCGTAGCTCCACGTACGACAGGAACGACACACCGTTGTTCTTCCAGCTGGTCGGGGACGCTGGGAGAGGCGGCGAAGCGAATCGATGGATTTGCGAGTTAGTGGAGTTAAGGCTTCAGGCCACACGCGTCGAGATGGAGAAGAAACCGATGCATGCACGAGAGAGAATGAGGGAGATTTACTACTCCCACCGTCTCATGGAACTTGTCAGAGATTTGTCAAAAATTGGATGTTTCTATATATTGCTTAGTGTGTAGATCTATACCTACCTAATAATAAAGGAGCTAAGGTTTCTGCCAAAATTTTCGTCCAACTTTTTTCTGGACCGTTTTGCCCTCCCACCAAATCGCATAATACTGCACTGCCACTTGATACCGGTTCAGTTTATAACGTTTTCTGTTACGCCTCCCGCTCGGTCCCGGGCCACTCGGCGCGGCCGGTTGCCCCGCGCGCAGATGCCACCGATAAGACAAAAGAAAAACGATTAGACTTTTCTATTTATCCCAATTGCGGAAAGAGGAAGACCTCGGCCCATTCGTTGTTTCATCCGAGTGAAGCGGGGTCAATCCAATGGGCCGCAAGGCGCAAGTCTAGAATCAGCGAAGAAATATGCAATTTCGTTCACGCGAATCGCGAAGTGCCTCCTCTTGATACGGTTGGATTACGGGTGTTCGATAGTCCCACCTCGCTCAATTGTACCTTACCACGCCGGTTTATATACCTAAAATTTCTGGAATCACCAAGCCGCCTAAGAAAGCAAAAAAACAGCAGCAATCATAAGAAAGGAATTAGCTGGCAATCGGGAGCCTAGATCTCCCAGTGGGAATATTGCAGAGCCACCATGACGAACGGCCCCGGTGGTAGGCCGCGCCGGTCTCTGCGGGTAGAGAGACAGAGAATAATGCGCTGCCTTCCAAATCTCAGATGGGAATAGAGAGCCGAGCCTGGACCGCAGGCCTCTGCGCTCCGAGAGAAGATCGCGACGGTCGTGAGGAGAAGCGGAGCAGTGGGAAGAGAGCAAGATGAGGGAGCCGAGCCTGGACCGCAGGCCTCTGCGCTCCGAGAGAAGATCGCGACGGTCGGGAGGAGAAGCCGAGCAGTGGGAAGAGAGCAAGATGAGGGAGCCTCGACCTGGCGGCGCTGAGAGGAAAAAATCCCGTCGCTTGCCGTCACTTGCCCTAGCGCTAGGAAGGGCCGACTTGGGCACTTGGGAGGCCCGGCTGCGGGAGGTGGACTTTTTCCTGTGGCTTACCTTTTCTTTTTTCCAACCGAATCACTACATCTGCACGACTACACCTGCAATCTTTGCATTATCTCCACTAATATAAAAAGACAGAGAGCTGGAGATCCAAACAATCTCAGCCCTACACTCACGAGATCTAACGGCCTAGAAACATACAATGTTGAGCAGCTCAACGCATTTAGCGCCTCCTGTCTCCACTAATCTGCGGTAATCACGTAGTACCACATCGCCCCGAGAAAAGGAAAAAAACGGTTCCATACCCCCATCGTACACTTCTCTGCGACCCTCTCCTCCGGCGTCGCCGCCCAAGAGAATTTGGGAATCGCCGCCTCCTCCTCCGTACAACATACATACGTTCCTCTCCGCCGGCATCACCGCCACCCACGATCACCGCCTCCGTTCGCCTCCAATCTTCATCCTGGCGTTGGTCTATCGCATCTGCACGCGCCTCCGCGCCTTTCCCTACCCATCTGCTACACGCGCCCGATTCTCCTCGCCGTAGGCATCACCGCCGCCTTATGTTGTGGACGACGCAATTGCCACCTCCGCCAAGGAGGCCTCCGCTTAGCAACACTGAATTTTCAATGTGGTAGTAGAACTGAACTCTTATTTTCTACACTTCTGAAATGCAGCAGCAATGCTTCGGAGGTCAGGTTTAACATCATTTTTTATCTTGATTAAGCGGTTCAGATTGCTGTTTAGTAAGTAAATTTGAAGATTGGTTCTAGCGTGTGGTCTTGGCGAAAGGAGGAACTGTTTAGTAACATCTCATTGGATTTTCTTCATTGAAGAGAGTTCGCAAAAAGAAAAATGTCTTCCGGCTATTACCAAAGACTTAGCTCGATCATTTACTTAGCGTACAATGTTGCAAACATTTTTGGAGGATGAGATGAATGGTCATGCTGGTTCTTTAAAGGTATGATGCTATTGGTTGTGTTCCGCACGTGACGTGGAGCAGAGCGGCGCCGCGGGGAAGATGTCCACAGTGAAGAGGGTGCAGGTCCGGGCGGCACTTCTATGGAGAGGTACTCTGGAGGGATGCTATTGGTTGTGTTCCGCATGTGACGTTGAGCAGACTCAGTTCTGGCAGCGGCGCCGCAGGGAAGATGTCCATAGTGAAGAGGGTGCAGGTCCGGGCGGCACTTCTATGGACAGGTATTCTGGAGGAATTGCTATTCAGAACAATTAGTGAAAACAAGACTTCAAGTAATGCAGCAACAAGTTAGACTGATAGATGGTCCTCTTCAGCATTGTTCCTCATTTCTCCTCATGATTTCAGTAAGCATTTCATTTCTGTTCATGTACGAGTTCTGAAATTACAGGGTACGGAAACAGAAGAGTACTAGCAAGAGAAGGGATTCATTTCTATCATGCCATCAAAATTCATAACTCAAGCTACAAAGAAGGTTGTTTCTTCTTGCCGGCATCACCTTCGACATTTTAATTCACTAGGGTACATTCATGTTGATCTATCATATATGACTATTTGATATTTTGCTTTATATGTACAAAGATGAGCCCACAAAAGAATACCTGACCAATGGGCATGTGTTTTAGTCAGATAGGAATATAGAATGCCTGACCAATGTAGCGAGGTTGTGAAGGACTGCGAAGATGTGGAGGTTGCTTCTCTGGTAAGCTTGCAAAGTTAGACAAGCATTCTACTCTTTTTACATCATCGAGTTCCACTTCATGCAATTCACCCCCAACTAGGTACTTTGTCCAGTGAAATTTTTTAAGGGTTTCTATTTTGCTTTGCGTATTTTTCGTTACTCAGCAGTGGCAGTACAAATCCATGTCAGCATGTTGATATTTCAGTATATACAAGGTTTTCTGCGTAATCTGGGTTTTTTCGAGAATTAATTTGGGTTAGTTGCAGACCGAATTACTATGTGGTTACGAGTCATGACCAGTACAAGCATGATACTGATGCAATTGTTTTTTGGTCTTCCACTTAGCCTTCTCACTATTGAATCCAGAAGCTTATTGCTACAATAAAGAAAACATATGAGCTGGGAATTGTTGATAATATTGCTTGTTTGCATCTCCTTCAGTAAATAATAATTAGCAATCATACTAACTTCGCCGGTCCTTTTTTCTATAGGCTAATTTATGAGCGTGGAATTATACACTTTGTACCAGCCAAACTTTTCAATAATAAATCTCTGTATTGTCAAATATTTTGCTGACGACGCCATTACATGGGAGGTTGCTCTAAACTTAGGGGCAAACTCATATTGTTTGATTATTAACTAGGCACTTATTTCGGACATTGCATGAAACATGCATTTGCACGTGCTTGATTACTTACTAAAAAAGTTTGCAGTCTAAAATATAAATGTTATTTATTTCATCAGCTTTAATCTGCATATTGATGTTTTAATATGTCTCTTCTGCCTTGAGTTGTTCCAGTGATGAACATGGGATGTATCATGTATGTTATAAAGCTATAATCCTATAGTGATTAAGATCCTTCCAAGGTATATAAAAATTGCTTATGTCTCTTATTTACAGATGCATGCTTATGAATTCTTACTGATGCAGTGATTTCCATTACATAAAGTGCATAATCAATAGTCTTTCCTCTTTTTTTGGACCTTCTTATATTTGCACGCCATTTGTTACAAGGTTGTACTATGATTCATTATATCATCATGGAATATGTTTGTGCATTGACTTACTGTTTTTTTTGCTTAAGCTTAGCTCAAGCAAGTAAATATAGACGTGTTAACCAATATTCATAGAGCAGCGCAAAAAAGGAAGATATGTAGGTGGTTTAGATTTTCCATTAGACATGGAGTAAGGATAAATAGGATGAATTTCAAGTTTGATTGCCCCTTGGGTATATTTACAGTGTTGGCTTCTCACCATCTCATATTTATGAGTTTTTGGTGGCACCAATAACTTCAGGACGGAACCATTGGAGTATAGAATGAGTTCAGGAACTATAGTTTATATCTTCAAGCAAGGTACATTTTTTTTTACATATATGCTTGTACTACCATATTTTTTAGGTAGATAGGATGTAAGGTGGAACAGAAGTTTGCACCTGCTGAAACTGCAACAAGTTGCATATGCAACCTGGTGAATTGATGGCGACGAATAACTCCCTACAATGGTTACTTTTAACAGATTATATCTGAAGCTCTCAAAGGCATAACACGCAAACTTATGATGTGCTTATAAAATTATTTATATGTTATTGTTGTTTAAGTGTACCACCCTTCAGATTGATGAACTATGTGTGTTCATATTGTAGTCTACAGGGAGATACCATTTTTCCAAAATCTAGCATCAGCTTGATTTAGAGGGATTAATATCTGAGAAATGTACTGATGTTTTATATTTGATATTAGGGAGCTTTTAATGTATTCTTGATTCAGTTTATGTCAGTCAAGGCACACATTGCGCTTGCAAGATATCCTTGGTTTATGTTTTGGATACTTAAAGTATAATGTCAGTTGTGCACTCCAGATTTTTAAATATTCCAGCTATTTAGTTCCTTTTTTGCCATTACATGTCGCTAATATTTGGTTTGTCATTCCAGCATTGGAATTCTTGGTTTACCATTACACGCTGTGCTATAAAAGTCAATATTGCCACTTGCGGGCCTTGCTCTCTCTTCCTTAATGAAATTGTGTGGTTTTCATTAAAAAGAAGTGCGAAGGGCGGGCCTGGTGCAGCGGTAGAGCCTCACCGCCTGTGACCGAGAGGTCCCAGGTTCGAGTCGCGGTCTCCTCACATTGCACTTCGTGAGGGTAAGGCTTGCCACTAACACCTTCCCCAGACCCCGCACAGTGCGGGAGCTCTTAGCACGGGGTACGTCCTTTTCATTAAAAAAAAGTGCACAAGATAATCAATCCAATGAGAATTCCTTGCCAAATTCTACCGAAAGTATATATTTTCATTGTTTATCTTGGGGGTTTGGGGAGGGGTAAGTTGAGCTTGCAACTCTTAGTTTCAAGATAGTCCCAAGGTACATGTCAAACACTAAGTCAAGATAGACACAGAAATATCGTCAATTGTCTTTTAATTTTTTTTAATTTTCAGATGGATCCAATGTGATTAAAATTATTGAATAAATTTGTTGATTTATGAGACAGTGCATTGCACGTGCAAGCTTACTAGTACTGTTCAATGTGTGAACGGCGAACCTACCTTCATGAATAGCTGCCTCTCCCGGCAGCAGTCCTCCGGCCAACGGCAAAGCTAAATTTTTCTTGGCAAACACATAACTGCAAAAGGCCACGGCTAGATATGAGTTTAATTCTCCAGCCTACGACTGTTCCTTGACAAGAGCTGAAGAGTCACGACTACCATTCACCGATCTTCTTGCGGCCAAGAGAAGAAGAAAACAAGGCGGTTTCAAACATGATATTACCACAATTATAATGTACTTCTCGCAGTTCACATGTGTCATCACAAAATATGTCGACGACTTCTCGCGCGATCGTGTCAAATAGCAATGCCATTGGCAGCTAAAAGACATATGAGTTAAATAATAAATATCACAAAGACACATATTTATCAATAATTTAGACTAAGATCCATAAATTATAGCTTATACATAACATGTTTGAACCCACTTAAAATATTACTTGGTGACATTTTAGTTATGCTAAAAAATATTAATAATTATTTAATAACTATATTTAGGGCATTCAAATTTTCCTTGCCCCCCCTGAAATTTCATGGCCGCCCCTAGGAGGATACAAGTGGAGAGGAGGAGCAGCGAGAGGGGCGAGCCGACAGAGGGAGAGAGAGCATCCTGGCGCCGCATGTCAGGTTAAGAGGTGGACGTTGTTGATGGCGTGGGGATCATGGGTGGGTGTAGAGTAATTTGCAACATGCTATTTGGATTATTACAATACATCGTATAACAAATGGCTACATGCTATTTGGATTCGATCGACGCGCGGAGCACGCTAATATGTTTGAAATGATGTTATATGATTTTCACTAATACACGATATAATAGACATGCTAATAAGATGGTCCATTTTGTTTTGAATTTGATCACCATACATATATAACATATGAAAGAATAATAATTTAGATCGGCGTGATACCGTAGCAATGCACGGGTTTTGTCCTAGTACATCTAAATTTTACTAAATCTTAGAACAAGTTAGAAGGAAATATTTTTTTAGAACCAGAAGGAAATACCTGGAGAGCGAACCCAAAAGGAAATACCTAGAGAGCGAACAAAGATCATGTGACGCGCTCATGTATCTAAAGGTATAATTGATGCAACCCCATGGGCATCTCACAGCGGTTAGCCCTTCTGAACCATCAAATTTTGTCGATTGGTTAATCTGGGCCGTCTAATTTTTACAGCCCATGGTATAAAAGCAACCTGCCCCCAGTGAAAACCTAACCGCGCCGCCTCCCAGTCTTCCCCAAATCCCGTCTCTCCTCCTCCCCCAATCACGTCTCTCCCTCCTCCCCCAATCCCATCCATGTCCGCCCACCTCCTCCTCCGCTATGAACATTTCCTCGGCCGAGCCCCACCACCTCGTCTCCCGGTCAAGCTTGCCAACCCTAGCCTCCACCACCGAAGAGATGGAGAAGAGGATGACCTGCTGATGTATGGCGCCGCCGATTCGTGCATCCCGATGGTTTGTGCTGGACCTGCTGGCCTCCTCCACCTCTTGACTCCGACCACCAGCACGATGGCATGCCCTCCCCCACCTCTTCTTTGAAGGGGACCTGCAGGTTCTTCCCCATCCCCTCTTATCTCCTCTCCTCTCTTTTTCTCTCTCACGGGATCCCAATGTTCCTCCTGCCATCCCAGGGTACCACAGATCAACAAAAAATGCTTGAGTGTAGATGAGCCACGGGAGCATACAAGGGAGGCAAGATCTGTCCACCACCGGCCTGGCCGCCACAGAGCCGTTCTTTCATCGCAACTAGTGCTGTCTGTCTTTTCTCTCCCTTCACCTCCTTTGATTTTTATATGTAATCTGGCTTGGATCTCTGATGGCTATGTGCAAACGCTACCATTGAAAACATTTGCTTCTTGGATTTGGGTTGCTTCTAATATATTGGTGATGTATGAGGCAGACAACTTTCGTTCTTGTTTCTTGTGATATTCCTAAAATCTAAGATGCAAACTTGATCATGTGTTCATGATTTCAGCGGCTGGGTTGTGAGACTAAAGAAAAAACTTTCAATAATAATCAGTAAGTAATAACTCATCTTTGGCACTTTCCCCTTCGTTCATAGTTATGCATATATATTAGTAATGAATCATGTATTCCCATTCTGGGTTATTTACTTTGTTCAGATGGTCTGTGGCTTCTCCTGGTTCCTGTTGTGCCAGTTCAGGGGATTAATTGATGTTGTATCTGATATCTTCATAGCTATTGCAAATGAACTGGTATGCTGCATGGTAATGAGAGGTTGGCTGATTTATAATGATGTGTTATGGCACATGCTGATGCAAAAATATTGTTATATATTTTCTTCTTTTGATACAAAGGCTTAATTCATTGCTTATAGTGCACACTGCATGGTGCATTAGGTGATGATGTTAAACTTACAGTTGGGATTTTGAAGGATATAAGCGTAAATCCTTTATCTCGACGGTCTTTTCTTTGAAGTGGGCATACATGGTATATTTATCTCCGCTATAAGAAAATTATTCCTCATGCTCTCTGTTATTGCAGATGTGAAGAATCTTTTCAGTTTCTATATCTATCTCATGTTATTTCTTTGTATTTACTTTCCTTTTTTGTTGATTTACTAAAAGTACCTCTCATGAAATGAATGTCCAGGTTGTTGTGGTACACAGTGATATGCTAGCCGTCAGTATAGAACATTCCAATTTTCTACATACTCATGTGAAGTTTGATGCCTGGCAAGTTTTCTACTGTTACAGTTTTTTTGTTGCCAAATTAAATTTTATGTTCCTACTATGATATGCCCTTCACACGATCATTAGCAGCATACGACATCAGAACGTGCCCTGTGATTCAAGGGGAGAATCAAAGCTCAGCCAACCAATTGATTGCATGTAAGTCCGTAGAAATTTTTAAGCCAAACCGTCTGTAGGTGTAGGATTATTGCCCTTCACACCTAGAGTTGGAAATCAAAATTTCAATCCGTCTTTTCTAGCCAGTTTAGAGATATTATCATTTCATTTGTCAACTAATTAAGTCTGGTGTCAGCTGGGTCAAGTTGGCGACCTGACCATGGTGTCCTTAAAATGAGCATTTGGCGGCTCTGAATATTTTAATTTGCCTCATAATTTCAATATTTTGTCTAATTGGATGATAATATAACCATTCGTGTTGTATATTTTCATTTGCAAATCATGTGGTAAAGGTGACTGCTCCCTGTAATCCCTTGCCTAAATTGTTTCAGTTGCAGGCCTGACTAATACCATGTGGTGAACAATGGTGGACTCATGGGGAGATGTGCATTTTTTGCCAAACCAATCTCGGGTTGATTTCATGTTCAAAGTTTTGGGTTCACCAGTTAATCCTGCACTGGTATGAGGGGATCCTAGCATTTGACCAATTGCCTACATGCTTTCATGTTCTCATTATTTTTTTGTCACTGAATCCTCGTGAGTAACATGGTCCCCTTCTACAGATCCCTATTTCTTAATTGATTGGATTGCAGTGAAAGAATTACTCGTGCAATTCTTAGACAATTAGTGTATTATTGAAATTCAGTGTGTGCATTTTAGTAAGTTGCGCATGTGTTCATTGTTGTTGTTGCAACTGGCTTAGTGAGATAAGATATATAACAAGGGGCGGTTATATTCTTTCCCAAAAGGCTTTACTTCAGGGTGTGCTTGGTGGAGAATAAAACGTTAATTAGCCTTATATATTTTGTATGCTTACTAGGTTGACTGATTTTCACATTCATCTCTTCACTCTACAAATCATGTTGGTTCACATGCTGTGTTCCCTTGCAAGTATCAGTTTGCTGAAGATTAAATCGTTAATTAGCCTTATATATTTTGTATGCTTAGTAGGTTGACTGATTCTTTGCATTCATCTCTTCACTCTACAAATCATGCTGCTTCACATGTTATGTTCCCGTGCAATTATCGTTGGTTATAATGCAGTGCCCCTTACTCTTTGTTTAGTCCTATCTACTTATGCAAGAAATAACTATCCGATTAGTTGCAGGCATGTGTCTATTTACTCGATGTAAGTAAAACCTCATGGAAGCCAACATATATTGAACTTGCTTTTGGTTTTGGAAAATCATATTTCAGGGCCTACATAATCTATATATGGATATCCTATTTAAATGCAGAATGTAGAAGTGGCTAGGTTTCTGTCTCTACTAACCGGTTATACCAAGTTGTGGAATATACAAGATCTGCTATGTTGGCTTTAAAACAAATAAATTACACTGCCCTGCTGTGTATCGTTGTCAAGGATGTTATCAGAATATATATACATATCAACTTCTTGGTCTCGGGATGACACGCCAAATCTTTTTCATTTGTCAAATTAGTACAGAGCTAGACATATTTTTTTGTAATGATCAATCCATGTCTAAGACTGCCTACATTTTAATTTATTCACTAATGGAGGCTAAAGGTATAATTGATGCAACCCCATGGGCATCTCACAGCGGTTAGCCCTTCTGAACCATCAAATTTTGTCGATTGGTTAATCTGGGCCGTCTAATTTTTACAGCCCATGGTATAAAAGCAACCTGCCCCCAGTGAAAACCTAACCGCGCCGCCTCCCAGTCTTCCCCAAATCCCGTCTCTCCTCCTCCCCCAATCACGTCTCTCCCTCCTCCCCCAATCCCATCCATGTCCGCCCACCTCCTCCTCCGCTATGAACATTTCCTGGCCGAGCCCCACCACCTCGTCTCCTGGTCAAGCTTGCCAACCCTAGCCTCCACCACCGAAGAGATGGAGAAGAGGATGACCTGCTGATGTATGGCGCCGCCGATTCGTGCATCCCGATGGTTTGTGCTGGACCTGCTGGCCTCCTCCACCTCTTGACTCCGACCACCAGCACAGTGGCATGCCCTCCCCCACCTCTTCTTTGAAGGGGACCTGCAGGTTCTTCCCCATCCCCTCTTATCTCCTCTCCTCTCTTTTTCTCTCTCACGGGATCCCAATGTTCCTCCTGCCATCCCAGGGTACCACAGATCAACAAAAAATGCTTGAGTGTAGATGAGCCACGGGAGCATACAAGGGAGGCAAGATCTGTCCACCACTGGCCTGGCCGCCACAGAGCCGTTCTTTCATCGCAACTAGTGCTGTCTGTCTTTTCTCTCCCTTCACCTCCTTTGATTTTTATATGTAATCTGGCTTGGATCTCTGATGGCTATGTGCAAACGCTACCATTGAAAACATTTGCTTCTTGGATTTGGGTTGCTTCTAATATATTGGTGATGTATGAGGCAGACAACTTTCGTTCTTGTTTCTTGTGATATTCCTAAAATCTAAGATGCAAACTTGATCATGTGTTCATGATTTCAGCGGCTGGGTTGTGAGACTAAAGAAAAAACTTTCAATAATAATCAGTAAGTAATAACTCATCTTTGGCACTTTCCCCTTCGTTCATAGTTATGCATATATATTAGTAATGAATCATGTATTCCCATTCCGGGTTATTTACTTTGTTCAGATGGTCTGTGGCTTCTCCTGGTTCCTGTTGTGCCAGTTCAGGGGATTAATTGATGTTGTATCTGATATCTTCATAGCTATTGCAAATGAACTGGTATGCTGCATGGTAATGAGAGGTTGGCTGATTTATAATGATGTGTTATGGCACATGCTGATGCAAAAATATTGTTATATATTTTCTTCTTTTGATACAAAGGCTTAATTCATTGCTTATAGTGCACACTGCATGGTGCATTAGGTGATGATGTTAAACTTACAGCTTGGGATTTTGAAGGATATAAGCGTAAATCCTTTATCTCGACGGTCTTTTCTTCGAAGTGGGCATACATGGTATATTTATCTCCGCTATAAGAAAATTATTCCTCATGCTCTCTCGTTATTGCGGATGTGAAGAATCTTTTCAGTTTCTATATCTATCTCATGTTATTTCTTTGTATTTACTTTCCTTTTTTGTTGATTTACTAAAAGTACCTCTCATGAAATGAATGTCCAGGTTGTTGTGGTACACGGTGATATGCTAGCCGTCGAGTATAGAACATTCCAATTTTCTACATACTCATGTGAAGTTTGATGCCTGGCAAGTTTTCTATCTGTTACAGCTTTTTTGTTGCCAAATTAAATTTTATGTTCCTACTATGATATGCCCTTCACACGATCATTAGCAGCATACGACATCGAACGTGCCCTGTGATTCAAGGGGAGAATCAAAGCTCAGCCAACCAATTGATTGCATGTAAGTCCGTAGAAATTTTTAAGCCAAACCGTCTGTAGGTGTAGGATTATTGCCCTTCACACCTAGAGTTGGAAATCAAAATTTCAATCCGTCTTTTCTAGCCAGTTTAGAGATATTATCATTTCATTTGTCAACTAATTAAGTCTGGTGTCAGCTGGGTCAAGTTGGCGACCTGACCATGGTGTCCTTAAAATGAGCATTTGGCGGCTCTGAATATTTTAATTTGCCTCATAATTTCAATATTTTGTCTAATTGGATGATAATATAACCATTCGTGTTGTATATTTTCATTTGCAAATCATGTGGTAAAGGTGACTGCTCCCTGTAATCCCTTGCCTAAATTGTTTCAGTTGCAGGCCTGACTAATACCATGTGGTGAACAATGGTGGACTCATGGGGAGATGTGCATTTTTTGCCAAACCAATCTCGGGTTGATTTCATGTTCAAAGTTTTGGGTTCACCAGTTAATCCTGCACTGGTATGAGGGGATCCTAGCATTTGACCAATTGCCTACATGCTTTCATGTTCTCATTATTTTTTTGTCACTGAATCCTCGTGAGTAACATGGTCCCCTTCTACAGATCCCTATTTCTTAATTGATTGGATTGCAGTGAAAGAATTACTGTGCAATTCTTAGACAATTAGTGTATTATTGAAATTCAGTGTGTGCATTTTAGTAAGTTGCGCATGTGTTCATTGTTGTTGTTGCAACTGGCTTAGTGAGATAAGATATATAACAAGGGGCGGTTATATTCTTTCCCAAAAGGCTTTACTTCAGGGTGTGCTTGGTGGAGAATAAAACGTTAATTAGCCTTATATATTTTGTATGCTTACTAGGTTGACTGATTTTCACATTCATCTCTTCACTCTACAAATCATGTTGGTTCACATGCTGTGTTCCCTTGCAAGTATCAGTTTGCTGAAGATTAAATCGTTAATTAGCCTTATATATTTTGTATGCTTAGTAGGTTGACTGATTCTTTGCATTCATCTCTTCACTCTACAAATCATGCTGCTTCACATGTTATGTTCCCGTGCAATTATCGTTGGTTATAATGCAGTGCCCCTTACTCTTTGTTTAGTCCTATCTACTTATGCAAGAAATAACTATCTGATTAGTTGCAGGCATGTGTCTATTTACTGATGTAAGTAAAACCTCATGGAAGCCAACATATATTGAACTTGCTTTTGGTTTTGGAAAATCATATTTCAGGGCCTACATAATCTATATATGGATATCCTATTTAAATGCAGAATGTAGAAGTGGCTAGGTTTCTGTCTCTACTAACCGGTTATACCAAGTTGTGGAATATACAGTACTGCTATGTTGGCTTTAAAACAAATAAATTACACTGCCCCTGCTGTGTATCGTTGTCAAGGATGTTATCAGAATATATATACATATCAACTTCTTGGTCTCGGGATGACACGCCAAATCTTTTTCATTTGTCAAATTAGTACAGAGCTAGACATATTTTTTTGTAATGATCAATCCATGTCTAAGACTGCCTACATTTTAATTTATTCACTAATGGAGGCAACTCCCAGACTTGGGTTTGTTGGTATTCTATACCAGGTGAAAATAATGCTCCTGATTTATAAATACTTTCATCTAATTACAACATGAGTACACCATTTCCTTTACTACCTTCCATAGTTATTTGCATGTACTGTCAGGTTTGCATAATATTTTTATCGCCATGAATTAACCTTGGATGAATCGAATTAGGGAGCTTCATTGTGGTAAAAACCTTCCACTCCAAATTATTTCTTCTTATGGAGGGTACTTAATAATACAACATATCAACATCATCTGTGCTCTGGTAGTGGTTGTTAAGTCCATAAAAGTTTACATTTTTTTATGGAGATAGTGTAGTCAACCCAAGCATGTTGCAACATACTGTATTTTTGGAAGATTATAGATGTGCGTTGTACAAAAAACCCAAGAGCGAGAGAAGAGGTCATTCATTTTTCCAGTGTCTGTTTTCCTAGACATACTTGAAATTTCTTAGTTCAGAATTCACAGCTAGAGGTTCAGTTTATAGTAACACTGAAAATATGTTAGCCTCCCTATTTCATATGGAAATAATTATATTAATGGCCTGGAGTATTGGCCTTTTGTCAACTGTTTACCATGCAAAAGATTTTGTGATTGGTAAGGACTATCAAAGGAGGGAGTTCATCTTGACATAAATTGACCATGCAGTCAGTATGTTCCTATTTCTTTCCTATTGGAAGCCAAAATTTTGCGTGCCTAGCTGTATTTTCTTGACAGATTTAATAGAAGAATAAGAATTGCTTTCCGCAACTTTAATTGTCCGGAATGACCTATCCCTATGCTTCCATTATTAATATCCTTATCATGTTACCATTTATAGAAAAATAAACAAGGAATCATTTAGTTTGCCTAACAAGGAATCATTTAGATTTCTGCCTGGATAAGTAAACAAACTATTTCTGGCTTTCCTCAAGAAATGATGCAGTTTTGCACGAACATATTTAATTCTTGGTGTTTTTGTCCTACTCGAGTTTGCGTTTCTTCATATATATGGAGACAATACTGTTGTCAGTTTGTTTGCTCAATAATGCTCTATATTCCAATGTACTGAGACAATACTATTTTACTGTTGTATGAGACATCAGTTTAGTGGAAAAACCGTGAGACATCATTCCATCAGAAAAGAATCAACAGCCCAGACATTTTCACTTAGATTTTATCTACTATGTGGTAATAGTGTGTGCTCCAAACTGGCCAAAATTAAGACTGATAATTTGTACTCTATTGCAGGAGAGAATCAACTTTGGATAGCTACACGTGTCAGCTAAGAAAATATGTGGTGCTATCGCAGTTGATGCCGTCATGGATGCAGATTAGTTTAGATCGAGTTACCGCCTGCTGGTTCTACGCTATCGTATATTCAATTGTTTTTGTGTGCCCTATGTTGCTCTCTGTAAAAGACTTGTGTTTCTGACATATCTCTTTGTACCACTTTCTACTATTGTGATCGCTTCACTTGTAATGGTCCATAGTCTATGTATATTTAATTTCCTGATTTGATTCATATAAACACAGAACAAAACTTAGTATGTTGAGCAGAAAATTAAATGTCATGATCATGTTATCATATATAGTCATCTCCTAATTCTTGATTGCTTTTTCTGTTGCCATGTTCACCATAATAACTACAAATAGGACATGGATTGGAGTAGTTTATATGAGTGTTTGGCTTAAATACAACAAGAGTTGCCTCCCTTTTGCCCCAAGTATACCTAAAAGGGTCAAAGCATAAAAGTCTTTTTCTAGAAGTTCTAATGATTGCTTTTCATTAATTAGCCTTGGATCAGTTAGTTGATAAGAAATGTAACTGCGGTAGTAACAGTGAACAAAATCTGAAATGAAATGCATTATGTTCAGAATTGAGGAACAATACCACTTGGTTGTGCCCTTACTTGTAGTCATTTGGCCAAGGCTGTCATTCTTCATAACATTTCAGAGATTCATTATATGAAGAAATAAGCACAATCTCCTGGATAGGCCATGATATCTGCAAGAAAAAAATACTCCATGATTAAATTTGTAGATAAAGTGGATAAATTGATTGTAATAAATCTAGATGATATGATGCACATTCCAGTCTACTGCTTTCCAGAAAATTCAGAAAAAAACATGTAAAAGGTTCACTAACAGAACATGTAAAAGCAAGTTTAGAAAAACATTTGCATCACTCTAAGGTCTAGACTACCAACCCACAAAAAAAGGTCTAGACAACCAATGAGCTTAAGATTTAACTAGAATGACCAAACAAATTCTGAGTGTTTAGACCTGGAGGAAGAAAGGGCATCCCTCAATTAGACACCAAAATTTCAGCCAAATTAATCAAGACTATGAAGCATTATAAGTTTTGACTCTGAAATGAACATTCGAGTACAAGCAAGCAACCTCATCGTATCGACCAAGGGATATGTTAAGCAGTGGAGCTCATCAACTCTTCCTTTGCGGTAGCGTTGTGCTTCTGCCCTGTCATCAGCACCACTGGAGGATACTGTTTCACCTGCCTGCCTGCTCTATGGTGTGTGCTGCCACTGACACACTACAAATTATGACCAAACTGATTCAGTACCTACATAAAAGAGCATTGCATCTCAAACTTAGTAGGAACATAAAAAAATAAGTGCATGGAAAAAAACTGAATTAGTTAGCACATGAAGATAACCATGTAGTTGAAGATTATTCTCATTCTCCCTGTTGGCTCATGGTGTTAGTTCTACAAACAATCTTTTGCTTTTAAATTATCTGTAATGCAAAGCGTGTAGCAAAGAAAAAGAAAATAGTCAGTTCCCCAAAAGCAATTGCACAAATCCATGAAACAAACAAATCCAGAGCTGGATTTGCTCCTCACTATAATTAAAGCCACGTCTAGATGGGTACATCTGCTTCTAGGTTCAGAAAGGTAGTACTGTAGTATAGATCGAGCAGTGGAAGGGGTAAGTACCTGCGCGGGCGGGATCCATAGAAATTGGAGATGGTACAGCCTGCCCGAGCTTGCACTTGTAGAGGCCGGTGAGATACGGCCGCGCCGGTGGAGGTCAAGCTCCTCGTGTTTGACAGTCCTCATCTCCTCGCTCTGTCGATCATCTTCTGTTGCTCGGCGTCAGCACGGGCGGGCGGACGAGGCGCATCGTCCGTGCCGTATGAAAGCAGGTCGAATGCCAGCGCATGCAGATCGAACACCGGCGCATCAAGCGAACTTTGATCTCCATGTCCACTGGCGCCTCCCTCATTGCGGGCTTCTCCACTCGGTAACCAGGAGGAGAGGCAATGGGGCCTTGCTGGTCCATGAGTTGAAGGCGGAAGAGGGAAGCACTGCAGCCGGCCTGCCGGTGGCGCTCGGTTTGGGTCAGGTGGAGAGGAGGCCGGGGAGAGAGGGGAGTGGTGCAGGAGAGCGTGGGAGAGTGAGGTCGCGACAGGACGATAACTCGACACACGGGGGTATTTTCGAAAGGGAAATGATGATTATCACCATGGGAACGTGTCGTTCCTCCTCCTTGTACTCGTGCCACATGTGTCCTTAGTGCACCCCACACACGCAACTGTCTCTTTCCTCACCCTATCCCTATCCTCTCCTCTCTCTACTCCGGTGGAGGCGAGGGACCGTTCTTCCACGGGACGCACCTGCGAGCTAACATCCATTGTTGCTGTCGTCACGCGGCACAACTACTAGCAAGAGCGGAGCATCTCCTAGCAGCGGGCGTTGTTACTTCCATAGGCTGATGGCGCTGCTCCGAGAGGAGGGTCATGCTGCTCCCATATGCCTACAGTGTTGCTCCGGGCAGTGGCCACCGTTGCTCTGATAGGCTTGCTCCCAGCGGCGGACACTGTTGCTCCCATAGGTCGAGGGTGCTGCTCCTACAGGAGGGCCCCGTTGCTCCCAGGGGAGGGCATGCGGTGTTGTTCTCGGCGCGTGGCGGCGTTGCTCCCAGCGGACGCGGGCGTTGCAGAAAGTGGCCGACGCCAGTTATGCTAGCGACCTTGCCGACGTCTTCTCCGTCGATGGCGACAACCATGAGAGGCAGTGGTTCTGCAAGGGAGTTGCTTCAAAGGGGAGGCAGGGGATGCTGTTAGGGAAGGGTGGTAGGAATCATTAATCATGTAATATATGTCTCAATTAAATCCAATCTTTAAAATGAATCCTAATAAATAAAACTTATAGCAACTGCTCAAACGGTCTCGGTCAATGGTCATTCCTGACATTATCCATTGGTCAAAAGCAAACTGTGTCATGTATCACCAACAATTGTGTGTTTAAACATATAATTGTGATATCGTAGGATAGAAAAATAGTGGCTGCTCAGCTGATCAATTGTAGGTGACTTGCAAGGAAGTAATATAGAACATTGGCTCAAATGTAACGCGAATACTCAAGAGCTGCTATAATCTATACCTCAGTGTTGTGGCGTCTGATGCAGGAACCTTCTAACTAAGCTTGATGCCCTTCTCCTGCTGCAGGTTCTCCTTCGCAGCCATTTTCTTCCATATAGTATAGTCGAAGTTCGCCAATGAGGAGACAATTTCAGGTGCTACATCACTGTTTTTCATTCCTATTTTTTCTGGGTAGTTGTTATCCGAGATATGACCATGGGCATCAAATAAGAGATTAAATATGTTTGTAGCTGTCTTCTAAATGATATTATTAGGTGTTACATAGTGTGAGCTCATAGCATTTTACTATTAGGGGGTTTGGCATGTTTTCTTCCTACCCGATTAGGGTTGGTGTCGCCTTACCACATTAGTAATTTGCAACGCCTTTGATAGAAGGTAAAGATTTACTTATTTTGTTCAAACAACATGTTTCAACATTTCAATCTAATTTAGAGATCATGCTACTTGTAAGTTGATACCGCCCCATGTGTGAAGTAAAAAGCCTGAGAAATCCAACCCGTGTTATTTATTACCTATTTGTTCTGAGGCATGTCAATTGCAAACTCTGCAGCTGAAACAACGAAAATCATCGTATCTGGGTTAGAAAATTATTTGGTTTTGTTTAATTATGGCGATGCGACATTTGATTTAAGTGCAATTATACCACTTTCGTTTTTAAATATTATCTCCATTATATCACCAACAAAACATATATCAAGTATCTCAAATGTGTGTTTTCCTTTTACTATTACTACAGTTGTGAGAGTTATCGGATCTATTGGCACTCTTTGATATTATACAATATTCTCTATGTGATTTGATATCTATGTGATCCATCATTTTGTATAGGGGTGTGAAAGATATTAAGAACTCATCCGTGTCAAGATTTTTGTTTCGGAGTTCGCCTCATCAGGTTGAATCTGGAGAGGTAATTACTTACATACTAGGTACAGTTCTTCATGCGTTATGTAGTAAGTTTGCCAAGTTATTATGGTTTGCTTAAGTTTCACATCAGCTTCGTTGATCTTCGAGTGAGGATCCAGTAGAACCAGTGCCATCATCTACCACAACTTCAACGGATAAGAAGTAACTTCTACTCTGAATCTGACTTGCATGGTGCGTCTATGTGTGCCTCTCCTGAGCTATATGTTCTACGTGAAATCTAAAATGTTTGTAGGTGAAGATAGCTGTCGCAGAAAGCCCAGGCAGATGGACAAATCAAGAAGAAAACCTATACCAGAATTAGGCATCAAAACTGAAAGGCTCTTAAATCTTTTTATGTGCTGGCTTTGGATATTGTTGCATATTTCGGTAAGGGGTAGATATTAAAGAAAATGTAGCATCTTCTTTAACTATAGCAAAAAAAAGCAAGCAGTGTACGATAAACATGTGTTGGTGATATCAGGTAGAAAAACTATCTCATTGTCATTTGTTTGTGCTATCTTCAACTTAGTTTGTGGCTGATTCCTTCTTCTCATTTCCACGATTCCAAGCTTTTGGTGATATAAGTTGCAAGTATTTGTTCTTTATATGTCATTTGCGTGACCTAGACTATGAACATCGTGTTGCTCCCTTCTGTAGTTGGATGTTGGCCTATCAATATAAACTAAGTGTACATTGCGATAATGCTGTTGTGCACCTTATGTGGATGCTACTCTTATTGCTTCTTCATGCTTTGTTGTAGACTTGTAGGTGTGTTACTTTCGCTTCATGTTATTGGCAGCGTAGTTAATTATGTGTGACTCTAGCCTATCTGCTTTCAGCAAGAACCGACATTTGTAGTCTTGGGTGAGTGGAATTATCCAGTAAACTGTAGAGGTTCACTTATGCTTGATGGGTGTATTGTTGTTACATTTTCTGTTCCACCTTACTGTGGTTATCTTTTTGAAAAAAGTTCAGGTTGCATCTTTTGGTACATGGTTTGAAGGTGATGTCATTCCAAATTAGAGTCCACTGAGTGAAACATGCATCTTCTTCACATACCTTATAGCATACCTAGACCTTCCTGAAACATTTTAGTACTATTGATGTTTCACATTTTTTTTCGAAATGGGGAATTGATGTTTTACACATTGCTATATTTGTCGGTAAACAATACAAAAGGTGGGTGGCACATGGCAAGTTGTTCCTGAAAGTTACTTTTGTTTTCTACCTTCTATTTCTCTTGAAAAAATTAGTTCTAATTTTATCATGTAAATCTATTTGAATTTCACGGGATCGTGCGCCAAGGCGCACATCTAAATCTAGT
>NC_061514.1:239797606-239816810 GCF_022539505.1 Lolium rigidum
TATAGTTCATTAGGCTGTTCGTATATGAAAAGCAGAAACAACCAAAGTTTTTCCGGACCTGGCTCATGTGTGTGCGGCAACGGACATAAGAGCATCTCCACTCGTCTCCCCACAGAGCCTCCACGGCCACTTTTTTTCATCCGGACGGCGAAAAACGGTCCAGTCAGGCCCCCGGTTCCTCGTCTTGGTCCGGATTCGAGCCTATTTTCGTCCAGACTCCCCATGCCATCCTCGGTTTCCCGGGGGTCTCCCGGGGACTCCGGATGAAACTAAACCAACCGCCCACGCCCACGTGTCTCCTCTTTCGTCCGGATTCCCCGAGCCATCCTCTTTTTCCCCGAGAAACGTCGCTTGGGGAGCACACGACTGGAAATATACTCCTCCCCACGCCAAATCTTCCTCCAATTCGGATGAAAATTTCGCCGGATTTGGGCGCGGGGAGCGCCAACGAGTGGGGATGCTCTAACGAACACACGATCGAACAGTCCGATCAGCTTTCGTACGATCGAGCGAACGACGTTCGAGCGAGAGGCCCATAGGTGCGATCTATCGACGAGCGAACGGCACGATCGAGCGAACGACGTTGGAGCGAGCGGGCCATAGGTGCGATCTATCTACGAGCGAACGGGACGTACCACGGTCGTATTAGCATTTAATAGTAAAGATATATTTGAGTTTACGATAATTTTAAGGGATTATTCTTTTTAAGGACCTCGGATAATAAGCAAACAATGTTGGATATCTGTTTGATATTATCAATACCATATTTGCCAGATATCCGGTTAAGCAATGTACACATCTACATACATATCAACGGATTCTTAAAAATACATATCATATCCTAAACGGATACGGATGTGAATTCAGAGCGAAATTGATGCATACCATTTACCCCGCCTAAGGCCTCGCTCGGTTAGCCCCAACCCGCCCGGTATCGGGCCGGAATTCGCGTGGATACAGTTGTATTGGTCCCCCGGGGTTAAATACCAGCCCGCGCCGAAAATGCGTTCGGTTAAACCACGTTGGTTTCCTAAGCCGCTTGGCTTTGTCCGAAACCCCTCGGTTCGACCGGTTTTTAGAAACACGGCTCTTGACCCATGGATTCCAGCCGAGCGAGGCGAGCGACGCGTGTGACTGAAACCATCGTCTTCCCTCTCGCTCTCGCGACAGCGGCGGCACCTGCGGCGATTCGAGCGGAGGGGACGTTGGTGGAGACTCGACGGTGGCTGCCTGGAGGATAGGAGCTCCCCGATGCTGACGCCGCCCTTCCTCGAGTTGACGCTGATGGTGGCCGGCTGGAGGAGAGGAGCTCGACCGAAGACCTAGACCGGCTGCAAATCTGATTCAAAGAATGTGAATGAGTACTCAATCAAGAACTGCGTGGCTCGGCTAAATACAATGGCAGTCTCAAAAGAGGAGAAGGTCAAAGCCCTACAAGTCTTTAAAAATGCAGACAATCGCGAGATTTTCATTTGCGTCGATATGGATACTATTCTAATGTGGCTGCGAGCCGAAATGGCTTAGGAAAGGTAAAATCTCCTCTCTTTCCTTTCTTTCAGTTTTACACTTCGCACATTATGCTAAAACTATGAATATTGGGATTAGTGCAATAGATCATGTCAGCACTGCCTTGTTGAATACTTGTTGATGTTGTGATAGGATAAAAGTAAGCTACTGCTTAGCTTAAAAGTGTGTTCTTCGTTTCTTATTTATTTAAGCTGATGTTCAGTTCATGCTTAACATCTGTGCTGCTTGTTAATCTCATCTGTGCTGCTTGTTAATCTCTTCTTATTGGTTATGCATATACATGGCCAGCCAGCAACTTTTCATGTGCTTCATGTGCTTTTCATGGCCAGCCAGTAAATTTAAGACCAGCTAGTAACATCTCATGTGCTTCACGTTGAGATCACATGGAAATGGCACCACTTGACCACTTCATTTTAATGATGCCTTGAACACTATGGTTTATTGTTCAGTATGATGCCTTGAACACTATGGTTTAATGTCCTGATCCATGGAGTTGCTCTGTCAATTCGTTAGTATCGTGCTCACCTTTTTTGTTGCATTATAGTAGTATATTGCGTTAACTACAGGTTGTGAATCGAAGCATCACAAATAGGGTCACATTGAGCCTTTTTTCATGTCGTTTGATTAGTTGAACTGAACAAAGTCTAATCCGGATGCTTTCTTATTTCTATACATGGCCAGATGCAAAGATTGAAGAAGCTCCAAAAGAAGATAGGCAATCAATTCATGTGTGCTTTATAGCAGTAAGAATCTAGCTTGAAATAATTCAGAATTATTTCATATAAATTATGTTCCATCTTGCTTTGCGAGCATGTTTGTGGCCTCTGGTTTCCCACATTGCGTTTGCCCACTCGAGGCTCTTCTCCTTCCAGGCTGAATTGTCGCATGCCTCCACGCCATAGCTTGAGTGTCTTAGATTGAATAACGCTTTCACAGTCTGATGTCGGTTCCTTAAAGTAAACTCGTTGAGGTTGTACCTTGTTTTCCTAAAGGGTGGTAGAATACCAGGTCAGTGTGCATATCCAGTATCTCCAAAGTAGAACTTACCTTCAGGGATTTGCAACCCATCACGCCTTGACAAGCTGTCGGACAGGATGCTTGCATCATGAGCTGAACCCTCCCAGCCAACAAGCACGTATGTGAACCTTATATCGAAAACCACAGCTGCTAGCACGCTCTGGCTGGTGTAGTGCTTCCTCCCACGGAATGCTGCAGACATTGATCTCGGTACCTTTCCGGTCACATGAGTACCATCAATAGCCCTAATGTAATCCTCTCAAAAAATTAGTACACAGTCATGTTTCTAACAGTACCACACATCTCATAAGTAGAATGAATATGACTTTGTACTCACTGACGAGGGATTAACTCATCAATGCCTACGTATTGTAGACTTAGGATTTCGTAGAAAGTAGAGGGCAAGTAGATCTCGAAGGTTTCAGCTGAACAAATTGCTCAACTCAATATTACGGTGGCTAGGGTTACAATGATTCGATGCTTCTTTCACCCTCAGCATCCCTTTTATATAGAAGGTATAAAAGAAGGTGAAGCCGAGGCTTTTCCGTGTCGTACAAGTATAAATTATTGGACCGCGTTGGGCCTTCCCCTATATTGATACAAGTTTCCTATAATAATTCTATCTTCCTAATCCGAGGATCTTCAATCTTCTGGGCCTCCAAAGCTTCGAGTCCATGGGCTTTCCTGATCCACTACAGACCAGGGGTATTCATACGACATGCCCCGTAGGCATAACTATGTCACTCACCCTGAAATACGGGAACCACCTGTAGATGTTCTTGATCTTGGGTGGCGTGTTATTTGATGTTGGCTTGATCATTTCACCTCTAAGCTCCCCAACTGCGTACAACACCTACTGAAAGTACCGAGAGATAGTCTCCATGGATCGCCTGAATGTGCTATATATGGATGATTCTGAGCCTATGGTTATGACCACGACATGAAAAAACGTTGCGACTTATTCTTCGATAGAGGTGTGGATGCTATCAACTAGCAGTCCTCTCTCCCTGACCGTTTTCACAAGTGCATAGAAAGGGGCCATTCTCATCCGAAGCATTTGGCTAGCCTCTACATAGTTGCAGTTATAGATGCAGTTTAGCTTGACCATCCTCTCCTAGTCTCGTTGTAACATAGGAGCGTAGATGACAGGAGGAAAAACAACACGCCTAATTGCCCTCTTGTGCACCATCATGATCCAGGCTTGAATGCAAATGATGAGTGATGCGATGTGATGCACAAGCTGAAACTGGTCGGTCTACTCAAACAAGATCTAAGAATTACGAACGGTCTTATCGAACCCAACTAGTTGTACCAACATGAATCTAACACTAGAGTAGAGCAGAGGAGTTTCCCCTTACCTCTGTCATGGCAGACGATGGAGACGGCCGAAAGTCGGAGAAGATGTGCACTTGCTCCGCCGCGGTTAGACACGATGACCCGGATACGGCGCCAGAGACCGAAGGGGGGAGCTCCTCGTCCAGAGATGCGCAACTGCAGATCTGGGTCGCCGTAGCCGGTGCCAAAATTGGGGAAAGGAAATTTTGGGAGGGGCTAATGAAGAGGGTAACCGAAGAGGGATGTTACCCCTACCTTTGCCACGCAACGCCGTTCCGATTTCACTTTCTCCCGCCATGCCGCGGCCGAGCGCTCGCTGAATGGCGTTATCGATTTTCGCCGTGACCGGACATGTCCCTAGTAAAACGGCTAAATTAGGCGTCCTCCCGAGCCTGGTGCTTTAAAACCTATGCTATGCAACAACGTGGGAGACGAGTGGGCATCTAAATGGCCCAAAAACTACATCCCCATGAGAGGCAAAGGACCCCCAGGCTATCAACGTGTCTCAAATAGACGGGTGGGGTGCTTCCCTGAGCATATTAAAACCACAACAACCTAACGAGGCCTACCCGTCGGATGAGAGCATGATGGCGCGTCGAAAGCCCGACTCGAACAATTTGTCGATCAATTTAATTAGGAAAACGCTGAGGTTCCCCTGGGGGAACAGCGATCGGATCCCCCGCCTCCTACGCACAACACATGGCGGGGCCCACTCCATCCCCTATCCTCTTCCATCATTGGTGTCCGGTTCGTACGCACACCACGTGGCCCTGTGGGTCCCACCCACGTTCTCATCCTCTCCCGTATCTTCTTCTCTCTATCCCAAATCAACCGCACAGCCACGCCGCCCCGCGCCACCACCGCCGCGCCCCGCGCCACCACAGCGTCACCCTGCAGCGCCGCCGTAGCCCCCTGCTGCGGCTCTTCGCCCGCGCAGAGCCCCTCCCCCGCGTGCTCTGATGACGCGTAAAGCACACGCCCGTTGGGAACCCCAAGTGGAAGGTGTGATGCGTACAGCAGCAAGTTTCCCTCAGTAAGAAACCAAGGTTTATCGAACCAGTAGGAGTCAAGAAGCACGTCGAAGGTTGATGGCAGCGGGATGTAGTGCGGCGCAACACCAGGGATTCCGGCGCCAACGTGGAACCTGCACAACACAACCAAAGTACTTTGCCCCAACGAAACAGTGAGGTTGTCAATCTCACCGGCTTGCTGTAACAAAGGATTAGATGTATAGTGTGGATGATGATTGTTTGCAGAGAACGAGTAGAACAAGTATTGCGATAGATTGTATTCGATGTAAAAGAATGGACCGGGGTCCACGAGTTCACTATAGGTGTCTCTCCCATAAGATAAATAGCATGTTGGGTGAACAAATTACGGTCGGGCAATTGACAAATAGAGAGGGCATGACCATGCACATACATGATATGATGAGTATAGTGAGATTTAATTGGGCATTACGACAAAGTACATAGACCGCTATCCAGCATGCATCTATGCCTAAAAAGTCCACCTTCAGGTTATCATCCGAACCCCTTCCAGTATTAAGTTGCAAACAACAGACAATTGCATTAAGTATGGTGCGTAATGTAATCAATAACTACATCCTCGGACATAGCATCAATGTTTTATCCCTAGTGGCAACAGCACATCCACAACCTTAGAACTTTCTGTCACTGTCCAAGATTTAATGGAGGCATGAACCCACTATCGAGCATAAATACTCCCTTGATACGTCTCCGACGTATCGATAATTTCTTATGTTCTATGCCATATTATTGATGATACCTACATGTTTTATGCACACTTTATGTCATATTCGTGCATTTTCTGGAACTAAGCTATTAACAAGATGCCGAAGTGCCGATTCGTTGTTTTCTGCTGTTTTTGGTTTCAGAAATCCTAGTAACGAAATATTCTCGGAATTGGACGAAATCAAGACCCAGGGGCCTATTTTGCCACGAAGCTTCCAGAAGACCAAAGAGCATACGAAGTGGGGCCACGAGGTGGCCAGACCATAAGGCGGCGCGGCCAAGGAGGGGCCCGCGCCGCCCTATGGTGTGGGCCCCCCAGGCCCCCTCCGAGGCTGCCCTTCCGCCTATTTAAAGCCTCCGTCGCGAAAACCCTGATGCGAAAAACCACGATACGGAAAACCTTCCAGAGCCGCCGCCATCGCGAAGCCAAGATCTGGGGGACAGGAGTCTCTGTTGCGGCACCCTGCCGGAGCGGGGAAGTGCCCCGGAAGGCTTCTCCATCGACACCGCTGCCATCTCCACCGCCATCTTCATCACCGCTGCTGCTCCCATGAGGAGGGCGTAGTTCTCCATCGAGGCTCGGGGCTGTACCGGTAGCTATGTGGTTCATCTCTCTCCTATGTACTTCAATACAATAATCTCATGAGCTGCCTTACATGATTGAGATTCATATGATGATGCTTGTAATCTAGATGTCACTATGCTAGTCAAGTGAGTTTTACTTATGTGATCTCCGGAGACTCCTTGTCCCACGTGTGTAAAGGTGACAAGTGTGTGCACCGTGTGGGTCTCTTAGGCTATATTTCACAGAATACTTACTCACTGTTATGAATGGCATAGTGAAGTGCTTATTTATATCTCTTTATGATTGCAATGTATTTTGTATCGCAATTCATCTATGTGCTACTCTAGCAATGTTATTAAAGTAGTTTTATTCCTCCTACACGGTGTAATGGTGACAGTGTGTGCATCCGTGTTAGTACTTGGCGTATGCTATGATTATGATCTCTTGTAGATTATAAAGTTAACTATTGCTATGATGGTATTAATGTGATCTATTCCTCCTACATAGTGTGAAGGTGACAGTGTGCATACTATGTTAGTACTTGGTTTAGTCTTATCGATCTTTCATGCACTCTAAGGTTATTTAAATATGAACATTGAATTGTGGAGCTTGTTAACTCCGGCATTGAGGGTTCGTGTAATCCTACGCAATGTGTTCATCATCCAACAAGAGTGTAGAGTATGCATTTATCTATTCCGTTATGTGATCAAAGTTGAGAGTGTCCACTAGTGAAAGTCTAATCCCTAGGCCTTGTTCCTAAATATCGCTATCGCTGCTTGTTTATCGTTTCTGCTGCGTTACTACCGCTTGTTTACTCGTCCCGGGCAAAGCACTTTTCTCGGTGCCGTTGCTACTCGCTACTATTTATTCATACCACTCGTATTTCACTATCTCTTCGCCGAACTAGTACACCTATTAGGTGTGTTGGGGACACAAGAGACTTCTTGCTTTGTGGTTGCAGGGTTGCATGAGAGGGATATCTTTGACCTCTTCCTCCCCGAGTTCGATAAACCTTGGGTGATCCACTTAAGGGAAACTTGCTGCTGTTCTACAAACCTCTGCTCTTGGAGGCCCAACACCGTCTACAAGAATAGAAGCTCCCGTAGACATCAAGCACTTTTCCGGCGCCGTTGCCGGGGAGGAAAGGTAAAAGGCACTCATACTCCGGTCCCGGGTAAAGTACTTTTCCGGCGCCGTTGTGTGTGTGCTCAAAGCTATTTCCTTTAGATCCTGCAATTGCATCTTTTTGTTTCTTGTTTACACTAGTTTGGCATAATGGACAACAATGAGCTTCTTATTCTATTTCCTGATTTAAAACATGGATTGTTTGATGCGAAAATTAAAAAACCTATGGAATCTTATTTGCATGCTTGGTAGTAATATTAGTATGAACGCTTTGAACACCATTGTTGATAATAATGTAGAAAGTTCTAAGCTTGGGGAAGCTGGTTTTCATGATCTTTTTAGTCCCCCAAGCATTGAGGAGAAAATTTTCTTTGATGATACTTTGCCTCCTATTTATGATGATTATAATAGTGGTCTTTTGGTACCACCTACTATGGAGAGTAAATTTTGTTGTGATTATACTATGCCTCTTACACTCGATGAGAATAATAATGATAGCTACTTTGTTGAATTTGCTCCCACTACAACTAATAAAATTGATTATGCTTATGTGGAGAGTAATAATTTTATGCATGAGACTCATGATAAGAATGCTTTATGTGATAGTTATATTGTTGAGTTTGCTCATGTTGCTACTGAAAGTTATTATGAGAGAGGAAAATATGGTTGTAGAAATTTTCATGGTACTAAAATGCCTCTCTATGTGCTGAAATTTTTGAAGCTACACTTGTTTTATCTTCCTATGCTTGTTACTTTGCTCTTCATGAACTTGTTTATTTACAAGATTCCTATGCATAGGAAGCATGTTAGACTTAAATATGTTTTGAATTTGCCTCTTGATGCTCTCTTTTGCTTCAACTACTATTTCTTGCGAGTGCATCATTAAAACTGCTGAGCCCATCTTAATGGCTATAAAGAAAGAACTTCTTGGGAGATAACCCATGTGTTTATTTTGCTACAGTACTTTGTTTTATATTTGAGTCTTGGAAGTTGTTTACTACTGTAGCAACCTCTCCTTATCTTAGTTTTGAGTTTTGTTGTGCCAAGTAAAGTCTTTGATAGTAAAGTAAATACTAGATTTGGATTACTGCGCAGAAACAGATTTCTTTGCTGTCACGAATCTGAGTCTAATTCTCTGTAGGTAACTCAGAAAATTAAGCAAATTTACGTGAGTGATCCTCAGATATGTACGCAACTTTCATTCAATTTGGGCATTTTCATTTGAGCAAGTCTAGTACCCTAATAAAATCCATCTTTACGGACTGTTCTGTTTTGACAGATTCAGCCTTTTATTTCGCATTGCCTCTTTTGCTATGTTGGATGAATTTCTTTGATCCATTAATGTCCAGTAGCTTTATGCAATGTCCAGAAGTGTTAAGAATGATTGTGTCACCTTTGAACATGTTAATTTTTATTGTGCACTAACCCTCTAATGAGTTGTTTCGAGTTTGGTGTGGAGGAAGTTTTCAAGGATCAAGAGAGGAGTATGATGCAATATGATCAAGGAGAGTGAAAGCTCTAAGCTTGGGGATGCCCCGGTGGTTCACCCCTGCATATTCTAAGAAGACTCAAGCGTCTAAGCTTGGGGATGCCCAAGGCATCCCCTTCTTCATCGACAACATTATCAGGTTCCTCCCCTGAAACTATATTTTTATTCCGTCACATCTTATGCACTTTGCTTGGAGCGTCGGTATGTTTTTGTTTTTGTTTTGTTTGAATAAAATGGATCCTAGCATTCACTTTATGGGAGAGAGACACGCTCCGCTGTAGCATATGGACAAGTATGTCCTTAGGCTCTACTCATAGTATTCATGGCGAAGTTTCTTCTTCGTTAAATTGTTATATGGTTGGAATTGGAAAATGATACATGTAGTAACTCTAAAATGTCTTGGATAATTTGATACTTGGCAATTGTTGTGCTCATGTTTAAGCTCTTGCATAATATACTTTGCACCCATTAATGAAGAAACACTTAGAGCTTGCTAATTTGGTTTGCATATTTGGTTTCTCTAGAGTCTAGATAACATCTAGTATTGAGTTTTGAACAACAAGGAAGACGGTGTAGAGTCTTATAATGTTTACAATATGTCTTTTATGTGAGTTTTGCTGCACCATTCATCCTTTTGTTTGTTTCAAATAACCTTGCTAGCCTAAACCTTGTATCGAGAGGGAATACTTCTCATGCATCCAAAATCCTTGAGCCAACCACTATGCCATTTGTGTCCACCATACCTACCTACTACATGGTATTTATCCGCCGTTCCAAAGTAAATTGCTTGAGTGCTACCTTTAAAATTCCGTCATTCACCTTTGCAATATATAGCTCATGGGACAAATAGCTTAAAAACTATTGTGGTATTGAATATGTACTTATGCACTTTATCTCTTATTAAGTTGCTTGTTGTGCGATAACCATGTTTACGGGGACGCCATCAACTATTCTTTGTTGAATAACATGTGAGTTGCTATGCATGTCCGTCTTGTCCGAAGTAAGAGAGATCTACCACCTTAATGGTTGGAGCATGCATATTGTTAGAGAAGAACATTGGGCCGCTAACTAAAGCCATGATTCATGGTGGAAGTTTCAGTTTTGGACATATATCCTCAATCTCATATGAGAATAATAATTGTTGCCACATGCTTATGCATTAAAGAGGAGTCCATTATCTGTTGTCCATGTTGTCCCGGTATGGATGTCTAAGTTGAGAATAATCAAAAGCGAGAAATCCAAAATGCGAGCTTTCTCCTTAGACCTTTGTACAGGCGACATGGAGGTACCCCATTGTGACACTTGGTTAAAACATGTGCATTGCAAAGATCCGGTAGTCCAAGCTAATTAGGACAAGGTGCGGGCACTATTAGTATACTATGCATGAGGCTTGCAACTTGTAAGATATAATTTTCATAACTCATATGCTTTATTACTACCGTTGACAAAATTGTTTCATGTTTTCAAAATAAAAGCTCTAGCACAAATATAGCAATCGATGCTTTCCTCTTTGAAGGACCATTCTTTTTACCTTTATGTTGAGTCAGTTCACCTATCTCTCTCCACCTCAAGAAGCAAACACTTGTGTGAACTGTGCATTGATTCCTACATACTTGCACATTGCACTTGTTATATTACTCTATGTTGACAATTATCCATGAGATATACATGTTACAAGTTGAAAGCAACCGCTGAAACTTAATCTTCCTTTGTGTTGCTTCAATACCTTTACTTTGATTTATTGCTTTATGAGTTAACTCTTATGCAAGACTTATTTATGCTTGTCTTGAAATACTATTCATGAAAAGTCTTTGCTTTATGATTCACTTGTTTACTCATGTCATTACCATTGTTTTGTTCGCTGCATTCATTACATATGTTTACAAATAGTATGTAACGTCCCTGTTTAGCAAACCTCATTTAGAATTTGTTTGTGCATTCATGAGCATCATGTAAAATGCATTAAGAAAAATTTGCAAATATAATAAAGTGGAAACCCTAATATATGCAAGTCTTGCACTATTTAAAATGTGTTCAAATGTTTGAAAACCTCAAAACAAAAATATGTGGACTTTCAATTATGATTAGGAAGGCCACAAAATATTTTGCCTAAAATATTTGAGTTATTTTGGATCTTTAAAAGGTTGCAAAATAGCAAAATAGAGTTGTTTTAGCCCTGTTTTAAAAATTGCCAGGAAATCTTTGAAGTCTAGGGGGTTTTCCACAAAATCTTCCTTGTCTTCTTCGTTGTGCCCAGGCAGGCACCTGCGTGGCCGCGCCCGAGCGCCCGACGCCGCCACCTCCTGCTTGTCGCCGCCCACGGCCAGGAGACGTCCTGCGCCCTCCCTCCCTCGACGTCCCCCTCGTCCCTATCTTCTCCTCTCTCTGGCCCTCTACCTCTCTTCCTCTCCGGCCTCGGGCCGAAACCCTAGCCCCGCAGACCTCGCCGGCGCCGCCGTTCCGCTCCACCCCGCGCCCTGCCGAGAAGCTCCCGAGCTCCGCCGCGACGCCCTCTACCTCCTCCGCCCAGCAGCGCAAGCTGACGGGGCCGGAATCGGCCGAATCGGGCCCCGCCCGTGCCGCAGGTCCCCGCCGTTCGCCGGCGTTCCCGGCCTCCCCTCGCCTCGCCGTCGCTACCACGAGCATCACGGTGAGCAGGCGGTTCCTCTGGTGGCCTCGCCTCGCTCTCTAGCCCTCCCTAGCGCCGCCGCCACGCACCACCTGCCCGGCCGCCGCCTGAGCTCGTCGCCGGCGTTGCTCCGGCGACAATTGGCGGGCGGCGCCACCACCAAAAGGTCGCCTGCGTCGCCCCGCATCTTTCCCCCTCTCGCGCGCCCTCGATCGGGGGCCAAATCGTCCGATTGGAGCTCGACCCGAGCTCACAGTGAGCTCATGGCCGCGGCGACGTCATGATGACGTCAGCGTGACGTCATATTTCCTTTTTAATTTCTGTTTTATTTTCAGTAATTGATAAATAATTCATATTAAATCAGAAAAATATAAAAATATATATCAAATTGATCAGAAAAACATTTCCTATTTGTTTATACATGTTTCATACATGATTGAACCCATTAAATGTGGAGCTTAGTAGAAAACCTAATGCAACCCTCTCATATGTCGGGGTCCGATGCCGGAACCCCTTTAACCTGATGATGCACCTAGGGTTTATTCAATTCCATTAATATGACATATCATTCATATTGTATGTGCATTGCATTATGCCATGTATTGAATGTTATTTCTCTCTTTCTAGTATTTGATTCTTCGCGATCGATAGAGCAAATGCCGAGACGATGAAGATCGACAACGACGCAGATCAATAATTGTCCATCGACGAACAATTCAAGCATGGGATCTCGAAGATCCATATTGGTTTGTCGTGGACAAAGGCAAGCCCTAGCCTGGTTCATATATGATTTCGAATCGCTTTTACTCCGGTTCCTACATATCGCATACGATTCAACTCGTCTTTTATCGATAGGTAGAGTTATCCTATCTATTGCATGTTCCACCCTTGTAGCCTCAAATACCTGATCCACTGCTCCTAGCATAACTAGGTTGGGCACGTGTGCGTCGATAGAGCCTTTATCTCTTTATGCTTAGCCATGCTTAGTTTGTTACGCTACTACTCCGGTCTTCGGACTGGAGCCTTACAATGATATGAATCTAGCGTGACAGGTTGACGTGGTAAGTATAGAGATGTTGTTAAATATGATTAAAGGCTCAGACGAGAGGCCACATTGGGATGTGGTGGGTTGTTTCGTTTCTGCCGACCCTAGGAACCGAGTTCTCGCCTCTTGAACCAAGACCGAGCGTACAACCACACGAGGCCCTATTATGGTACCCTCTCGACTCACTAACTTGCCTAGTAGATTCCATGAGTCACATAGTTTGCGCGTTATCTGGACATATGCATTGCATTCTGCTTTGGGGGAAAAGGTACATAACAGGTAGGTAAGCGTGGCCGTGGTGGCTGGGGGTTGCGGCCTCTGGGGAAACCCACCTCGCCTCACATCGTTAAGGACCGACTTCGGGACTTGACCCGTTACGGCGGAACAATCCTTAGCGCGTGACTCATGGTCTCGGCGACAACGAAGGTAAAGGTCGTGGTCAACCACTCTCTGCCGGCTCTCCAAGGAAGAGAGCTAATGTTCTGGCACTAAGAATCGGTTGGCACGTGTGGGTAAAGTTGTGCACCCCTGCAGGGTTAAATCTTTTCGAAAAGCCGTGTCCACGGTTACGGACGACTTGGGAATGGATTCTGTGATCATAGACAACATGAACCTAATCGTAAAACTTGGCAAACAATGTGTGTTTTCGGACACCTTCTTCGGGTGTTGAGGGGGTGATCCGAGGATAGTGGTTCGAGATGATGAAGATTGGTGGATACAATATGATGATCAATAGAGATAGAGATATCGCTCTCTTATCCCCTTTCAAAGGTTCTGTGTATTCGAGCTTCTCTTCTCTCTTATCTTACAAAGGAAAACTGGCTTTACGCAAAAGAAGATCTACCAGAAAGCCCGCATACCCGCTTTGCTAAAAGGTTGTACTAAGTCTTGTTGAGTCCCTGTACTCAGCTTTGCATGCTTTTGTTTCAGAAGAAGTCGCTCCAACAGGTGGTGGTTTCTAGTCGACATCGACGAGTAGCTTGGGGTTCCCAGGTGGCAGCCTGGAATCTATGGGCTGGGACGTCGCCGTTATGCTCCTGGCCTCTTAGGCCTTTTTCTATCTTGCTATGTCTAATAGCATAACTTTGCTTCGTTGATTGATGTATGCCAGGTCGGTGACCTCTCGCTTGTAATGCTTTGGTTCTTCGCTCAGTTATGAGCTTGTATTACTTCTTGGAGTCGTAGAGTCACCGTTGTGTTACCGATTCTCTCACCGTAGTCTCTCGAGCTCTAGGTTAGGCTTATGTCGGACGAAGATCTGGTATTTGTCTAACCCCGATCCCGAGGGTGCCACAGGTTTTGGTATCGAGCAGGACTGCTCTGTAGGAAACCCTTTCTACCGGTCGATGTTGAGTCTAGTGTTTGTAAAAACTATTTGAAAGTTAAAAGTATTTGCGAAAATCTAATTAGGCTTCTTTTTACTCCTTATCTGGTATCGCTCTAATTCTAAGGTGCCTTTCCTTGTGTTGATTTGAAAGTTTTTCTATCTCTTCTAGTTTTTCAAACTTAGGTGCCTCAAGGGCATGACGTCTCTAAACCAGTTGACCTAGTGCAGAGTTCTCTAGAGTCGTGTGTGTTCTTTGCCTCCTCTTTGTTTTGTTTCAATAGAGAGATCTACTTCCATCATGACCTTTCTATTTTGTGGGTTCCACAAAATTCTGTTCTAGGCTTTGAGGTTTCCTTTCGCCTTGAATGCATCCTTTCTATTTTCTTGGGTACTTAAGAAGCTATGCATTGCTTTTAGATGGTACATCGTGACTACTACCTCGCAGTGTCTTTTGTGTCACTCATTTAGTAGTTACTCCTTTCTCGGTTTTTTTTAAACCCTTGGACTTGAACCGAAGGTCCCCGATTGTGCTGGATTCTAGTGTATGAATCCTAGTACATGAAGCTGGCCTTTAACCCAAGATCCATACCATTGAGCACTGGTGTTAATGTTCAAACATTACATCGGGATGACTAAGTTCAAATCAATCTACCCTTCAAGCTTATGGTTATTGTCTTGATTGAACTGCGGCAATAAAGATCTTTCTCTTCCACTAGCTATCGCAGAGGTTCTTTCACTGAATCAAATGGATCACGACAAGAGTGCTCTTTGAGAGTCTCATATCTATGTCTGTGACTCTGCCACACCTCCCTTTTTAGCATGAGTTTCCCAAGAGTGTTAACTTGTGCATCTACCTCTCAGGAATTCTGAACCTGATAGTGTTCTTTCTCTTTAGTTGCTTTCCGACCTTTGTCTACTATCTATCAGCCAAGTTGTAAATGTGCATTGGTGTTCTCCGAGTGTATATTATTCTTGTGGTTCGTCAAGACATTTCACTTTGGTATGTCAGGAGAAACAAACTCCAGTACCTCGTCCATTTAAGACTTGATCAAAGTGTTGTAATCCGCAGATTATGAAGCCTCGTTAGCTTCTGTTCTATTCTACCTTAGGGTATCACCCTCTTTTATATCATGAGGTCGTGCTCGTATCATGACCTTATTGATGAAGTGATGCTCTTACATATCTTTACTCGCCTTTCCTCCGAGCTGTCCATGCTTGGGAATGTTGGGGTGTTTGTATTGATGTGGCCATCTCGAGATTCTTAGTAATTCTCATTGCTTTGAAATCCAAGGACATTTGTGTCATTCTTAGCATAATTGGTTTGCCAATTATTAAGCGGAGTTTGATCGTGCTACCAAGTGCATTTGCTCAGGCGCACATATTCGGTCAAAGAGTTCGGTTAATGCCAAAGCTCTCGAGACCATATCGTATTGCTTTGTAAAGCAAGATTCCCTCTTGAATTCAATGATATACCGGTGGTTCGTGATATTCTGGATGTCTTTCTAGGAGTATCACCATGTTGTTACATGACCGTGTTGTCGAGTTCATGAGTACGTTGGTTCGTTCAACTACTCCTTCTCCAAGAACCGTGCTGGATAACCCTGGACTAGTTGGTTGAGCTTAATCAACAACTTGGAGAGTTGAAAGACAAAAGGTCTATCCAACTTTGTTCCTTTATAAAGGGATGTCTAGTGTTGTCTGTGTTGAAGTCAGAAAGTATCTCCTTTATGGATATGCTATCTTTCCCATATTTGATCTGAGCTTGGGCTATCGTCAAATCAAACTCAGTTCCAAGGACTATCTTGATGATGTTATACTCATGGTGCTTCGCTTGAGTACATCTTCTTGTCCTTTGGTCTGACCAATACTTTTGCCTCGTTCAGACAACATATGAGAACATCTTATTGGAGTATCTTGATAAGATTGTTGTTGAGCCCATCGATGACATTCTTATATTCTCCATGTCCAAAGAGGTTCATATTGAACAATTGGCATTAGTGTTGGAAACTTTTAAGAACCATCTTTGTATTATCACGAAGTATGTGTTCTGGATGTTGGAAGTGATCTTCTCTGGTTCACGTGCATTTGCTGAAAGATGTCGCCGTTGATCCGAGACGAGTTCCCTTTGTTTTCATTGGGAATCATCGCAAGTCGGTCATGCATGTGCGAAGTATTCTTGTGATGGAAGGTTGTTACCTCCATTCCTTGAAACGTTCCTCTATGCACACTAAGCCACTGACTGGTTTGTTCAAGAAAGAGAAGAAGCTTAAGAGCTTCAATATCTTCTACGATGTCCCCACCAAGACTCACTCGTGTTACATTGCAAGTTCATGTGCACGCAATTGCCTTTGCAGTCGCAACCACATGTATTACGCAATCTAGCTTGATCTTTTGGAGCTTGACATAGTGGTCCATATCTTGAGAGTCTATCGACTTTACCTTGGTGGTAACTATTGCAAATTTCTATTCAGACATTCTCAGTCTGAAATATCTTTACACCTAACCTAAGCCGAATCTCAAGCGGCCATGATGGTTGGTGTTTCTCAAGGATTCATGACATAGGTCTCTTTGTAAATCCAGCAAGATTGATGTCGTGGTTAACACAATTAGTTGGAATACCTAATGCCAAGATTCTTGAAGTAACAAGAATAACCACTCTCCATAAGGATCTTGTGCAACTTATTCTAGGAGTTGCCCTTATGATGTCTTTCCATTCCAAAGTCTGACCTTCACTTCATGACCTATTGAAGGCTAGTCAATAGCCTAATATTGGTGTCTAGAACATCAAGGATAACCTTATAAGTAGTGTTGCTAAATGTCTCCCGGTCAATCCCTTGAAATCATTTCTCCGGTGACAACAACTTCATTCGCAGAAATTTCACTCACCGCTGATCCTTGGCACCATCCTAGACAGTACCCTTCTCTTTCCTTTGGTTAGTACATGAAGTTCCAATCAATCTGCACGTTGTGTGAATTCGTCAGTCATCTAGGCCCCAGCCTTTTGAGTAAACAACAATCGTTTCATGTACCCATACCAAAAAAGTGACTATGATTCTTAAATTCAAAGTAGCTCTGGTTGATAACCTTCTATGCTTCTACGAGTCACCCTCTCTAAGAGTGCCTCGTCATGGTATCAAAGGCAGTTTAACTTCTCGCTACTTGTCCCTTCGTAATCTTGTCAAGCGTGGAGCAATTGCCTACCAAAATTTGAAACTTCTTTCGTCTCCTCCGTTACCTTGACGTGTTTCATGCTTGTTAGCTCAAGAGTTGTTTTTAGACACTCCTTCCATGAGTTGACCCTGAGATACTCGATCTTTGTGGAGATCCACCGTCCAGTGTCATTCCCTCTTTCCTTTAGGGTAAAGAAAGCAAAGTGAAGAGTTCTTCAGGGTGTTGTGGATCAATTTCTTCATGATGTCGTGGATCAACCTCTCCAAGAAGGAAGACTGTCGTGGTATCGACAAGATCGTTGAAGACCGGTGTAGTCCTTGTTACTTTCTCTTTTTCTACCTTAGGAATCTCGGGGACGAGATTCTTGTAAGGGGGATAGAGTTGTAACATCCCTGTTTAGCAAACCTCATTTAGAATTTGTTTGTGCATTCATGAGCATCATGTAAAATGCATTAAGAAAAATTTGCAAATATAATAAAGTGGAAACCCTAATATATGCAAGTCTTGCACTATTTAAAATGTGTTCAAATGTTTGAAAACCTCAAAACAAAAATATGTGGACTTTCAATTATGATTAGGAAGGCCACAAAATATTTTGCCTAAAATATTTGAGTTATTTTGGATCTTTAAAAGGTTGCAAAATAGCAAAATAGAGTTGTTTTAGCCCTGTTTTAAAAATTGCCAGGAAATCTTTGAAGTCTAGGGGGTTTTCCACAAAATCTTCCTTGTCTTCTTCGTTGTGCCCAGGCAGGCACCTCGCGTGGCCGCGCCCGAGCGCCCGACGCCGCCACCTCCTCGCTTGTCGCCGCCCACGGCCGGGAGACGTCCCGCGCCCTCCCTCCCTCGACGTCCCCCTCGTCCCTATCTTCTTCTCTCTCTGGCCCTCTACCTCTCTTCCTCTCCGGCCCCGGGCCGAAACCCTAGCCCCGCAGACCTCGCCGGCGCCGCCGTTCCGCTCCACCCCGCGCCCGCCGAGAAGCTCCCGAGCTCCGCCGCGACGCCCTCTACCTCCTCCGCCCGGCAGCCGCAAGCCGACGGGGCCGGAACCGGCCGAACCGGGCCCCGCCCGTGCCGCAGGTCCCCGCCGTTCGCCGGCGTTCCCGGCCTCCCCTCGCCTCGCCGTCGCTACCACGAGCATCACGGTGAGCAGGCGGTTCCTCTGGTGGCCTCGCCTCGCTCTCTAGCCCTCCCTAGCGCCGCCGCCACGCACCACCCGCCCGGCCGCCGCCCGAGCTCGTCGCCGGCGTTGCTCCGGCGACAATTGACGGGCGGCGCCACCACCAAAAGGTCGCCCGCGTCGCCCGCATCTTTCCCCTCTCGCGCGCCCTCGATCGGGGGCCAAATCGTCCGATTGGAGCTCGACCCGAGCTCACGAGTGAGCTCATGGCCGCGCTGACGTCATGATGACGTCGGCGTGACGTCATATTTCCTTTTTAATTTCTCGTTTTATTTTCGTAATTGATAAATAATTCATATTAAATCAGAAAAATATAAAAATATATATCAAATTGATTAGGAAAACATTTCCTATTTTTTTATACATGTTTCATACATGATTGAACCCATTAAATGTGGAGCTTAGTAGAAAACCTAATGCAACCCTCTCATATGTCTGAGTCCGATGCCTGAACCCCTTTAACCCGATGATGCACCTAGGGTTTATTCAATTCCATTAATATGACATATCATTCATATTGTATGTGCATTGCATTATGCCATGTATTGAATGTTATTTCTCTCTTTCTAGTATTTGATTCTTCGCGATCGATAGAGCAAATGCCGAGACGATGAAGATCGACAACGACGTTGCATCAATAATTGTCCATCGACGAACAATTCAAGCATGGGATCTCGAAGATCCATATTGGTTTGTCAGGGACAAAGGCAAGCCCTAGCCTGGTTCATATATGATTTCGAACTGCTTTTACTCTGGTTCCTACATATCGCATACGATTCAACTGTCTTTTATCGATAGGTAGAGTTATCCTATCTATTGCATGTTCCACCCTTGTAGCCTCAAATACCTGATCCACTCGCTCCTAGCATAACTAGGTTGGGCACGTGTGCGTCGATAGAGCCTTTATCTCTTTATGCTTAGCCATGCTTAGTTTGTTACGCTACTACTCCGGTCTTCGGACTGGAGCCTTACAATGATATGAATCTAGCGTGACAGGTTGACGTGGTAAGTATAGAGATGTTGTTAAATATGATTAAAGGCTC
>NC_061514.1:239816910-239858437 GCF_022539505.1 Lolium rigidum
CATAAGCATGTGGCAACAATTATTATTCTCATATGAGATTGAGGATATATGTCCAAAACTGAAACTTCCACCATGAATCATGGCTTTAGTTAGCGGCCCAATGCTCTTCTCTAACAATATGCATGCTCCAACCATAAAGGTGGTAGATCTCTCTTACTTCGGACAAGACGGACATGCATAGCAACTCACATGATATTCAACAAAGAATAGTTGATGGCGTCCCCGTAAGCATGGTTATCGCACAACAAGCAACTTAATAAGAGATAAAGTGCATAAGTACATATTCAATACCACAATAGTTTTTAAGCTATTTGTCCCATGAGCTATATATTGCAAAGGTGAATGATGGAATTTTAAAGGTAGCAATCAAGCAATTTACTTTGGAATGGCGGATAAATACCATGTAGTAGGTAGGTATGGTGGACACAAATGGCATAGTGGTTGGCTCAAGGATTTTGGATGCATGAGAAGTATTCCCTCTCGATACAAGGTTTAGGCTAGCAAGGTCATTTGAAACAAACACAAGGATGAACGGTGCAGCAAAACTCACATAAAAGTCATATTGCAAACATTATAAGACTCTACACCTGTCTTCCTTGTTGTTCAAAACTCAATACTAGATGTTATCTAGACTCTAGAGAAACCAAATATGCAAACCAAATTAGCAAGCTCTAAGTATTTCTTCATTAATGGGTGCAAAGTATATGATGCAAGAGCTTAAACATGAGCACAACAATTCCCAAGTATCAAATTATCCAAGACATTTTAGAGTTACTACATGTAGCATTTTCCAATTCCAACCATATAACAATTTAACGAAGAAGAAACTTCGCCATGAATACTATGAGTAGAGCCTAAGGACATACTTGTCCATATTCTACAGCGGAGCGTGTCTCTCTCCCATAAAGTGAATGCTAGGATCCATTTTATTCAAACAAAACAAAAAAAACAAAAACAAACCGACGCTCCAAGCAAAGTGCATAAGATGTGACGGAATAAAAATATAGTTTCGGGGGAGGAACCTGATAATGTTGTCGATGAAGAAGGGGATGCCTTGGGCATCCCCAAGCTTAGATGCTTGAGTCTTCTTAGAATATGCAGGGGTGAACCACCGGGGCATCCCCAAGCTTAGAGCTTTCACTCTCCTTGATCATATTGCATCATACTCCTCTCTTGATCCTTGAAAACTTCCTCCACACCAAACTCGAAACAACTCATTAGAGAGTTAGTGCATAATAAAAATTCTCATGTTCAGAGGTGACACAATCATTCTTAACACTTCTGTACATTGCATAAAGCTACTGGACATTAATGGATCAAAGAAATTCATCCAACATAGCAAAAGAGGCAATGCGAAACAAAAATGCAGAATCTGTCAAAACAGAACAGTCCGTAAAGATGGATTTTATTAGGCCACCAGACTTGCTCAAATGAAAATGCTCAAATTGAATGAAAGTTGCGTACATATCTGAGGATCATGCACGTAAATTGGCTTAATTTTCTGAGCTACCTACAGGGAGGTAGACCCAGATTCGTGACAGCAAAGAAATCTGGAACTGCGCAGTAATCCAAATCTAGTACTTACTTTACTATCAAAGACTTTACTTGGCACAACAAAACTCAAAACTAAGATAAGGAGAGGTTGCTAAAGTAGTAAACAACTTCCAAGACTCAAATATAAAACAAAAATACTGTAGTAAAAACATGGGTTGTCTCCCATAAGCGCTTTTCTTTAACGCCTTTCAGCTAGGCGCAGAAAGTGTGTATCAAGTAACATCAAAAGATGAAGCATCAACATCATAATTTGTTCTAATAATAGAATCATAAGGTAACTTCATTCTCTTTCTAGGGAAGTGTTCCATACCTTTCTTGAGAGGAAATTTATATTTAATATTACCTTCCTTCATATCAATAGTAGCACCAACGGTTCGAAGAAAAGGTCTTCCCAATATAATGGGGCAAGATGCATTGCATTCAATATCCAAGACAACAAAATCAACGGGGACAAGGTTATTGTTAACCATAATATGAACATTATCAACTTTCCCCAAAGGTTTCTTTTTAGCATTATCGGCGAGATTAACATCCGGATAACAGTTTTTCAATGGTGGCAAGTCAAGCATATCATAGACTTTTTTAGGCATAACAGAAATACTTGCACCAAGATCACATAAAGCATTATAATCAAAATCTTTGACTCTCATTTTAATGATGGGCTCCCAACCATCCTCTAACTTTCTAGGAATAGAAGTTTCAAGTTTTAGTTTCTCTTCTCTAGCTTTTATGACAGCATTTGTAATATGTTTTGTGAAAGCCAAGTTTACAGCGCTAGCATTGGGACTCTTAGCAAGTTTTTGCAAGAACTTTATAACTTCAGAGATGTGGCAATCATCAAAATCTAAATCATTACAATCTAAAGCAATGGGATTATCATCCCCAAGGTTGGAAAAAATTTCAGCAGTTTTATCACAGGCAGTTTCAGCAATTTTAGCAGCTTCAGGTAATTTTGCGCGCTTTGCACTAGGAGTAGAAGCATTGCCAACACCAATTATTTTACCATTTATAGTAGGAGGTGCAACAACATATGAATCATTAGCATTGCTAGTGGTGGTAATAGTCCAAACTTTAGCTACATTTTCCTCTTTAGCTAGTTTTTCATTTTCTTCTCTATCCCACCTAGCACGCAGTTCAGCCATTAATCTTATATTCTCATTAATTCTAACTTGGATGGCATTTGCCGTAGTAACAATTTTATTTTCAATATCCCTATTAGGCATAACTTTTGATTTCAAAAGATCAACATCAGAGGCAAGACTATCAACTCTAGAAGCAAGAATATCAATTTTATTGAGCTTTTCCTCAACATATTTGTTAAAGGCAGTTTGTGTACTAATAAATTCTTTAAGCATAGCTTCAAGTCCAGGGGGTGTATTCCTATTATTGTTGTAAGAATTCCCATAAGAATTAGCATAACCGTTACCATTATTATAAGGATATGGCCTATAGTTATTACTAGAATTGTTCCGATAAGCATTGTTGTTGAAATTATTATTTTTAATGAAGTTTACATCAACATGTTCTTCTTGGGCAACCAATGAAGCTAATGGAACATTATTAGGATCAACATTAGTCCTATCATTCACAAGCATAGACATAATAGCATCAACCTTATCATTCAAGGAAGAGGATTCTTCAACAGAATTTACCTTCTTACCTTGTGGAGCTCTTTCCGTGTGCCATTCAGAGTAATTAACCATCATATTATCAAGGAGCTTTGTTGCTTCACCAAGAGTGATGGACATAAAGGTACCTCCAGCAGCTGAATCCAATAAATTCCGCGAAGAAAAATTTAGTCCTGCATAGAAGGTTTGGATGATCATCCAAGTAGTCGACTCCATGGGTTGGGCAATTTTTAACCAAAGATTTCATTCTTTCCCAAGCTTGAGCAACATGTTCATTATCTAATTGTTTAAAATTCATTATGCTACTCCTCAAAGATATAATTTTAGCAGGGGGATAATATCTACCAATAAAAGCATCCTTGCATTTAGTCCAGGAATCAATACTATTCTTAGGCAGAGATAGCAACCAATCTTTAGCTCTTCATCTTAATGAGAAAGGAAACAATTTTAATTTTATAATGTCACCATCTACATCTTTATACTTTTGCATTTCACATAGTTCAACAAAATTATTGAGATGGGCAGCAGCATCATCGGAACTAACACCAGAAAATTGCTCTCGCATAACAAGATTAAGTAAAGCAGGTTTAATTTCAAAGAATTCTGCTGTAGTAGCAGGTGGAGCAATAGGTGTGCATAGGAAATCATTATTATTTGTGCTAGTGAAGTCACACAACTTAGTATTTTCAGGGTTGGCCATTTTAGCAGTAGTAAATAAAGCAAACTAGATAAAGTAAATGCAAGTAAACTAATTTTTTTGTGTTTTTGATATAGCAAACAAGACAGTAAATAAAGTAAAGCTAGCAACTAATTTTTTTGTGTTTTGATATAATGCAGCAAACAAAGTAGTAAATAAAATAAAGAAAGACAAAAACAAAGTAAAGAGATTGAGAAGTGGAGACTCCCCTTGCAGCGTGTCTTGATCTCCCCGGCAACGGCGCCAGAAAAAGAGCTGTTGACGTGGGAGTTGAAAATCTTTGTGGTGTAACTTTTCTTCGTTCCCCGGCAACGGTGCCAGAAAAAGAGCTTGATGGCGTGTATTTCACACGTTCGTTGGGCAACCCCAAGAGGAAGGTATGATGCGCACAGCAGCAAGTTTTCCCTCAGAAAGAAACCAAGGTTTATCGAACCAGGAGGAGCCAAGAAGCACGTTGAAGGTTGATGGCGGCGGGATGTAGTGCGGCGCAACACCGGAGATTCCGGCGCCAACGTGGAACCTGCACAACACAACCAAAGTACTTTGCCCCAACGAAACAGGTGAGGTTGTCAATCTCACCGGCTTGCTGTAACAAAGGATTAACCGTATTGTGTGGAAGATGATTGTTTGCAGAGAAAAAAGTAAAACAAGTATTGCAGCAGATTTGTATTTCAGTATTAAAAGAATGGACCGGGGTCCACAGTTCACTAGAGGTGTCTCTCCCATAAGATAAAAGCATGTTGGGTGAACAAATTACAGTCGGGCAATTGACAAATAGAGAGGGCATAACAATGCACATACATGTCATGATAAGTACAGTGAGATTTAATTGGGCATTACGACAAAGTACATAGACCGCCATCCAACTGCATCTATGCCTAAAAAGTCCACCTTCAAATTATCGTCCGAACCCCTTCCAGTATTAAGTTGCAAAGCAACAGACAATTGCATTAAGTATGGTGCGTAATGTAATCAACAACTACATCCTCGGACATAGCGCCAATGTTTTATCCCTAGTGGCAACAGCACAACACAACCTTAGAACTTTCGTCACTCGTCCTGGTGTCAATGCAGGCATGAACCCACTATCGAGCATAAATACTCCCTCTTGGAGTTAAGAGTAAAAACTTGGCCGGAGCCTCTACTAATAACGGAGAGCATGCAAGATCATAAACAACACATATGTAATAACTTGATAATTAACATAACATGGTATTCTCTATCCATCGGATCCCGACAAACACAACATAGAGTATTACAGATAGATGATCTTGATCATGTTAGGCAGCTTACAAGATCCAACAATGAAGCACAATGAGGAGAAGACAACCATCTAGCTACTGCTATGGACCCATAGTCCAGGGGTGAACTACTCACTCATCACTCCGGAGGCGACCATGGCGGCGTAGAGTCCTCCGGGAGATGAATCCCCTCTCCGGAAGGGTGCCGGAGGAGATCTCCAGAATCCCCCGAGATGGGATTGGCGGCGGCGGCGTCTCTGGAAGGTTTTCCGTATCGTGGTTTTTCGCATCAGGGGTTTCGCGACGGAGGCTTTAAGTAGGCGGAAGGTCAGAGTCGGGGGGCTGACGAGGGGCCCACACCACAGGGCGGCGCGAGCCCCCCCTTGGCCGCGCCGCCATGTGGTTTGGCCACCTCGTGGCCCCACTTCGTATGCTCTTCGGTCTTCTGGAAGGTTCGTGGCGAAATAGGCCCCTGGGTCTTTGTTTCGTCCAATTCCGAGAATATTTCGTTACTAGGATTTCGAAACCAAAAACAGCGAAAACAACGAATCGGCACTTCGGCATCTTGTTAATAGGTTAGTTCCAGAAAATGCACGAATATGACATAAAGTGTGCATAAAACATGTAGGTATCATCAATAATATGGCATAGAACATAAGAAATTATCGATACGTCGGAGACGTATCACGGCGCGGCCAAGGAGGGGCCCGCGCCGCCCTATGGTGTGGGCCCCCCAGGCCCCCTCCGAGGCTGCCCTTCCGCCTATTTAAAGCCTCCGTCGCGAAAACCCTGATGCGAAAAACCACGATACGGAAAACCTTCCAGAGCCGCCGCCATCGCGAAGCCAAGATCTGGGGGACAGGAGTCTCTGTTCTAGCACCCTGCCGGAGCGGGGAAGTGCCCCCGGAAGGCTTCTCCATCGACACCGCTGCCATCTCCACCGCCATCTTCATCACCGCTGCTGCTCCCATGAGGAGGGCGTAGTTCTCCATCGAGGCTCGGGGCTGTACCGGTAGCTATGTGGTTCATCTCTCTTCTATGTACTTCAATACAATAATCTCATGAGCTGCCTTACATGATTGAGATTCATATGATGATGCTTGTAATCTAGATGTCACTATGCTAGTCAAGTGAGTTTTACTTATGTGATCTCCGGAGACTCCTTGTCCCACGTGTGTAAAGGTGACAGTGTGTGCACCGTGTGGGTCTCTTAGGCTATATTTCACAAAATACTTACTCACTGTTATGAATGGCATAGTGAAGTGCTTATTTATATCTCTTTATGATTGCAATGTATTTTGTATCGCAATTCATCTATGTGCTACTCTAGCAATGTTATTAAAGTAGTTTTATTCCTCCTACACGGTGTAATGGTGACAGTGTGTGCATCCGTGTTAGTACTTGGCGTATGCTATGATTATGATCTCTTTTAGATTATGAAGTTAACTATTGCTATGATGGTATTAATGTGATCTATTCCTCCTACATAGTGTGAAGGTGACAGTGTGCATACTATGTTAGTACTTGGTTTAGTCTTATCGATCTTTCATGCACTCTAAGGTTATTTAAATATGAACATTGAATTGTGGAGCTTGTTAACTCCGGCATTGAGGGTTCGTGTAATCCTACGCAATGTGTTCATCATCCAACAAGAGTGTAGAGTATGCATTTATCTATTCTGTTATGTGATCAAAGTTGAGAGTGTCCACTAGTGAAAGTCTAATCCCTAGGCCTTGTTCCTAAATACTGCTATCGCTGCTTGTTTACTGTTTTGCTGCGTTACTACTGCTTGTTTACTGTCCTGGGAAAAGCACTTTTCTGGTGCCGTTGCTACTGCTACTATTTATTCATACCACCTGTATTTCACTATCTCTTCGCCGAACTAGTACACCTATTAGGTGTGTTGGGGACACAAGAGATTTCTTGCTTTGTGGTTGCAGGGTTGCATGAGAGGGATATCTTTGACCTCTTCCTCCCTGAGTTCGATAAACCTTGGGTGATCCACTTAAGGGAAACTTGCTGCTGTTCTACAAACCTCTGCTCTTGGAGGCCCAACACTGTCTACAAGAATAGAAGCTCCCGTAGACATCATCCCTCTTGGAGTTAAGAGTAAAAACTTGGCCAGAGCCTCTACTAATAACGGAGAGCATGCAAGATCATAAACAACACATAGGTAATAGATTGATAATCAACATAACATAGTATTCTCTATCCATCGGATCCCGACAAACACAACATATAGCATTACGGATAGATGATCTTGATCATGTTAGGCAGCTCACAAGATCCGACAATGAAGCACATAAGGAGAAGACGACCATCTAGCTACTGCTATGGACCCATAGTCCAGGGGTGAACTACTCACTCATAACTCCGGAGGCGACCATGGCGGTGAAGAGTACTCCGGGAGATGATTCCCCTCTCCGGCAGGGTGCCGAAGGCGATCTCCTGAATCCCTCTGGAAGGTTTTCCATGTCGTGGCTCTCGGTACTGGGGGTTTCGCGACGAAGACTATATGTAGGCGGAAAGGCAGCCTTGGAGGCGACGCGAGGGGCCCACACAACAGGGCCGCGCGGCCAGGAGGTGGGCCGCGCCGCCCTGGCGTGTCGCCGCCTAGTCGCCTCACTTCGTTTCCCTTTCGGTCTTCTGGAAGCTTCGTGGAAAAATAGGCCCCTGGGCGTTGATTTCGTCCAATTCCGAGAATATTTCCTTACTAGGATTTCTGAAACCAAAAACAGCAGAAAACCGCAACTGGCTCTTCGGCATCTCGTTAATAGGTTAGTGCCGGAAAATGCATAAATACGACATAAAGTATGCATAAAACATGTAGATATCATCAATAATGTGGCATGGAATATAAGAAATTATCGATACGTCGGAGACGTATCAGCATCCCCAAGCTTAGTTCCTGCTCGTCCCGAGCAGGTAAACGATAACAAAGATAATTTCTGGAGTGACATGCCATCATAACCTTGATCATCCTATTGTAAGCATATGTAATGAATGCAGCGATCAAAACAATGGTGAATGACATGAGTAAACAAATGAATCATAAAGCAAAGACTTTTCATGAATAGTACTTTCAAGACAAGCATCAATAAGTCTTGCATAAGAGTTAACTCATAAAGCAATAAATCAAAGTAAAGGTATTGAAGCAACACAAAGGAAGATTAAGTTTCAGCGGTTGCTTTCAACTTATAACATGTATATCTCATGGATATTGTCAATGTAAAGTAATATAACAAGTGCAATATGCAAGTATGTAGAAATCAATGCACAGTTCACACAAGTGTTTGCTTCTTGAGGTGGAGAGAGATAGGTGAACTGACTTAACATAAAAGTAGAAGAATGACCCTTCGCAGAGGGAAGCATTGATTGCTATATTTGTGCTAGAGCTTTGGTTTTGAAAACAAGAAACAACTTTGTCAACGGTAGTAATAAAGCATATGTATCATGTAAATTATATCTTACAAGTTGCAAGCCTCATGCATAGTATACTAATAGTGCCCGCACCTTGTCCTAATTAGCTCGGATTACCGGGATTATCACAATACACATGTTTTAACCAAGTGTCACAAAGGGGTACCTCTATGCCGCCTGTACAAAGGTCTAAGGAGAAAGCTCGCATTTCGATTTCTCGCTTTTGATTATTCTCAACTTAGACATCCATACCGGGACAACATAGACAACAGATAATGGACTCCTCTTTAATGCATAAGCATGTAGCAACAATTAATGTTCTCATATGAGATTGAGGATATATGTCCAAAACTGAAACTTCCACCATGATTCATGGCTTTAGTTAGCGGCCCAATGTTCTTCTCTAACAATATGCATGCTCTAACCATTAAACGAGTGGTAAATCTCCCTTACTTCAGACAAGACGGACATGCATAGCAACTCACATGATATTCAACAAAGAGTAGTTGATGGCGTCCCCAGGAACATGGTTATCGCACAACAAACAACTTAATAAGAGATAAAGTACATAAGTACATATTCAATACCACAATAGTTTTTAAGCTATTTGTCCCATGAGCTATATATTGCAAAGGTAAAGAATGGAAATTTTAAAGGTAGCACTCAAGCAATTTACTTTGGAATGGCGGAGAAATACCATGTAGTAGGTAGGTATGGTGGACACAAATGGCATAGTGGTTGGCTCAAGGATTTTGGATGCATGAGAAGTATTCCCTCTCGATACAAGTTTTAGGCTAGCAAGGTTATTTGAAACAAACACAAGGATGAACCGGTGCAGCAAAACTCACATAAAAGACATATTGTAAACATTATAAGACTATACACCGTCTTCCTTGTTGTTCAAACTCAATACTAGAAATTACCTAGACTTTAGAGAGACCAAATATGCAAACCAAATTTTAGCAAGCTCTTTGTATTTCTTCATTAATGGGTGCAAAGTATATGATGCAAGAGCTTAAACATGAGCACAATAATTGCCAAGTATCAAATTATTCAAGACATTTTAGAATTACGACATGTAGCATTTCCCGATTCCAACCATATAACAATTTAACGAAGAAGATTCAACCTTCGCCATGAATACTATGAGTAAAGCCTAAGGACATATTTGTCCATATGCAACAGCGGAGCGTGTCTCTCTCCCACACAATGAATGCAAGGATCCATTTTATTCAAACAAAAACAAAAACAAAAACAAACCGACGCTCCAAGCAAAGCACATAAGATGTGATGGAATAAAAATATAGTTTCAGGGGAGGAACCTCGATAATGTTGTCGATGAAGAAGGGGATGCATTGGGCATCCCCAAGCTTAGACGCTTGAGTCTTCTTAGAATATGCAGGGGTGAACCACCGGGGCATCCCCAAGCTTAGAGCTTTCACTCTCCTTGATCATATTGTACCATCCTCCTCTCTTGATCCTTGAAAACTTCCTCCACACCAAACTCGAAACAACTCATTAGAGGGTTAGTGCATAATAAAAATTCACATGTTCAGAGGTGACATAATCATTCTTAACACTTCTGGACATTGCACAAAGCTACTGGACATTAATGAAGCAAAGAAATTCATCCATCATAGCAAAAGAGGCAATGCGAAATAAAAGGCAGAATCTGTCAAAACAGAACAGTCCGTAAAGACGGATTTTATTGAGGCACCAGACTTGCTCAAATGAAAATGCCCAAATTGAATGAAAGTTGCGTACATATCTGAGGATCACGCACGTAAATTGGCATATTTTTCTGAGCTACCTACAGAGAGGAAGGTAGAAATTCGTGACAGAAAAGAAATCTGTTTCTGCGCAGTAATCCAAATCTAGTATGAACCTTACTATCAACGACTTTACTTGGCACAACAATGCACAAAACTAAGATAAGGAGATGTTGCTACAGTAGTAAAAAACTTCCAAGACTCAAATATAAAATAAAAGTACTGTAGTAAAAACATGGGTTGTCTCCCATAAGCGCTTTTCTTTAACGCCTTTCAGCTAGGCGTAGAAAGTGTGTATCAAGTATTATCAAGGGATGCAGTATCAACATTACCTTGGGATTTACCCTTACCTTTCTTGTTCTTTTTCTTACTCTTTGATTTAGGAAATATATGTCTACCCCCGGGTGTAGAGGTGAATTTTAGGGTGCCTTCTCCCATATCTATGACTGCTCCCAATAGTTTCAGCAGGGATCTTCCGAGTGTGATTTGTCATGTTCCTGCACATTCAATAACAAGATAATCAATGGATATTGTTCTCCCAAGAACGGTTGTATGCACACCCGCAGCTATTCCTTTAGGAATTATAACCGAGTTATCAATAAGAGTTATTGTTATCACCAGAATTTGACCAAGTCAGAGGTGGGCCGCGATCGAGATGGACGTGAAGAAATATACATAGAAGAAGTATGTGGATCGGCCTTTTATACCAAGTTGGGCTTAATTGCCCGTGTATCTGTAACATACTAGATCGTATCTTAGTTTAGAGATAGAATCTTACTCGTGCACGGTTTGGTGCACGCCCACGTTAGAAAGTCCCCTAGACTATAAATATGTACCTAGGGTGTATGGAATAAACAACAACTCACGTTCAACCCCAAACAAACCAATCTCGGCGCATCGCCAACTCCTTCGTCTCGAGGGTTTCTATCAGGTAAGTGACATGCTGCCTAGATCGCATCTTGCGATCTAGGCAAGCACAAGCCCCACGTTGTTCATGCGTTGCTCGTATCGAAGCGCTTTTGATGGCGAGCAACGTAGTTATCATAGATGTGTTAGGGTTAGCATTGTTCTTCGTTTAAGCATGCTTACGTAGTGCAACCCTTGCATATCTAGCCGCCCTCGCACCTATCTCGGTGTGGGGGCGGCACCCCGCTTGATCATTTATTTAGTAGATCTGATCCGTTACGATTGCTCCTTGTTCTACAAGGATTAGTTTAATATCCGCAATAGTTAGGCCTTACAAAGGGGGAGGATCCAGTGGCACGTAGGGTGGCGTTCGCAAGTCCTAAACAGGATGTTCCGAGGATCAACTTCATGTTGGTTTTTAGGCCTTGTTTAGGATCGGCTTACGAGCACCGTGCGTGGCCGCGAGGCCCAACCTCGGAGTAGGATGATCCGATTATGCGGTGAAAACCCTAAATCGTCGTAGATCTAATTAGCTTTATCTTGATCAAGCAGGACCACCAAGTATTCGTGCACCCCGTACGAATCATGGGTGGATCGGCTCTTTGAGCCGATTCACGGGATAACCTCGAGAGCCGATCGAGGCTCGTATTTAACGTTTACATGTATGCCCCGCAGGAAACTAAGCGAGGCATCCCCATCACCTTCCCGACCAGGTATAGGTCAGGTGGCACGCCCTTGCACTTCGCATCGCCGCGTGTGACCGGAAGAGCATTGCGGGCCGTCGCTCGGAGGGGTCTCAGCCAGCCGCAGCTCTAGGCTCTTCCCGGCTCTACGGTGTTGACAAGGCCGCTGCCCGCCGGTGGGTTTTGGCGGTCAACACATTCTCGGCACGCCCGGTGGGACAATCGTCTACATCAACCACATCGCCATCTACATCCGAGATGGCGGACGGCACGCCGCTCACCTACGAGGAGCTGCCTCGACGAGCTCAAGAAGCAATACAACGAAATCAAGGCCACCCTCGAAGCCGACCTCATCGGCTCATATCACAGAACCCGTTCGCATGGCGTCGGGCGGAAGGAGTTCTCACCGGAAGGCGCACTCGATGAAGTGGACCTATCCGTCCCGTCGGAGGAACGTACCGGGGCCGTACGTCATGAGGTTGGTGGCATGGTGGCTCACTCGTTGCGTCTCCATTCCGAGAGCCTCGGTGAATACTTTGGAGCATGTCGCCGTTCGGATGATCAAAGAGGTCATGAAGAATCGGCACCCTTTGTTAGAGCCAGCTCTCACGACCTGCCAAGGAAAAGCGCCACTCCAGCCTCGTCCGCCGTTATCGCGCACATCGGCGGCATCAGGAGCGCGTAATTCACCGGCGCGTGCCGTTGACAGGATTAACGGTGCTCACCCTGGGAGATGCCAACCAGGACATCCGTTCAACATCAACATGATAGAACTGGGGCACCCCCTTGATGAAGATAAAGGCGAGGGCAACTGCTTTCGTAGCGAAGACAATGAAGAGGCTGCTCCATGCGATCGGCCCCGACACCGCCAAAACATCCTGGTGATGATCAAGGTAGGAGCCGACGCTAGTAATCGGCCCGTTGTATCCGTATCACCCGCTCTCCCAGTATGCGGCGTCGACCTCACAGGTGACGGGAAGCTAGGGTACGGGTTCACATCAGCTGATGAGCTAGAGGAAGTCGACATCGGTCCTGGGGATAAGCCTCGACCTACTTTTATCGGCAAGAAGTTAGATCCGCAGCTCGGGGGACGGATGATAGCCCCGTTGAAGGAATACCCAGATTGCTTTGCATGGGATTACACAGAGATGCCTGGGTTGGATAGGAGCATCATTGAGCATCGCCTCCCCCGAAGAAAGGATTTCGGCCGTTCCAACAACGAGCACGTCGGATGAGGGCCGAAATTCCGGAAGAAGTCAAGAAGGAGATTGAGAAAATGTTGGCCGCCGGATTCATCGAGCCATGCAGGTATGCTGAGTGGATCTCCAGTATCGTTCCAGTAGAGAAGAAGGACGGCCGATGGCGCGTGGCCATCGATTTCCGAGACCTTAACAGAGCTACCCCGAAGGACGAATATCCGATGCCCGTGGCGGAAACCTTGATAAACGCCGCTGCTGGCCACAAGGTGTTGAGCTTCATGGATGGCAACGCCGGCTATAATCAGATTTTCATGGCTCCGGAGGACATACACAAGACCGCATTCAGGGTACCAGGGGCAGTAGGCTTGTTCGAATACGTGGTCATGACCTTTGGGTTGAAGAATGCTGGTGCAACGTACCAACGGGCCATGAATTATATATTTCATGATCTGATCGGCAAGTTGGTGGAGATCTATATCGACGACGTGGTGGTCAAATCAGTCTCCATGGAGGGGCACTTGGACGATCTACGGCGCGTCCTAGACCGGACTCGGAAATTCGGGTTGAGAATGAACCCGAAGAAGTGTGCCTTTGGCGTGACGGCTGGTCAATTCCTAGGTTTTCTCGGTTCATGAACGGGGAATTGAGATCGGCCTGAAAAGTCAGGAGGCGGTGCGTACCATGCAGCCGCCGACCACGAAAAAGGAGCTTCAACGCCTCATCGGCAAGATCAATTTCGTCCGGCGGTTCATCTCTAATCTGTCAGGACGAATCGAGCCGTTCATGGCGCTGGTAAAGACCAAATCGGACGACGAGTTTCATTGGGGGGCAGAACAACAACAGGCGTTTGATGAGATTAAGCGATATCTGACGACGCCGCCTGTGCTAGTTCCGCCCCAGCAAGACAGGCCATTCTACATCTACCTGTCAGTAGCCGACACGTCCATTGCTTCAGTGGTGGTGCAACTTTACGATGGCATTGAGAGAGTCGTTTTCTACCTCAGCAGAAGGATGCCGGACGCGGAGACAAGATACCCTGAGGTCGAGAAACTTTGCCTCTGCTTATTCTTCACCTGCACCAAACTCCATCACATCCTTCTGACGGCAGAGATCATCGTCATCCGTAAATCAGACGTCGTCAAACACATGTTGTCGGCCCTCGTTTTGAAAGGCCGACTCGGTAAATGGATGCTTGCGCTCGTCGAATTTGATCTCCGGTACCGGCCGCGAAGGCGGTCAAGGGCCAAGCGTTGGCCGATCTCATCGCTGAACGGATCAGCACCAATATAGCAGCACTATCCATACGTGCATGGGCTATGTTCTTCGATGGATCGGTTTGTGACGATGGTTGCGGCATCGGCATTCTGCTCGTATCGCCTCGGGGGCAGAATACTCCTTCTCCATCAGATTATCTACCCCTTGCACCAACAACGTAGCAGAATATGAGGCAATACGTAAGGGAATGGAATTGTTATTGGAAGCTAGAGCGGAAGCTGTAGAGCTCTTTGGAGACTCAAAGTTGGTGATTAACCAGCTCACGGAGGAATATAATTGCGAAAGTGAATCGCTGTTCCCATATTGGGTGGAATGCCGTGAGTTGATGACACAGTTCCGGTACATCAACTTCAATTGGATCCCAAGGTCCCGGAATACCGATGCCAACAATCTCGCACAAATGGCGTCCAGGCTACATAGATATAGCCGACGGAGCGGAAGTTCAGATACAATTCCTGGAACAGAATGATTGGAGAGCCGAGATCTTCGATTATTTGAAAGATTCGGCTCGGGGGGCACCTAAACGGGTGAGATACAGAGCCATGAAGTATGTCCTTATAGGAGACGATATGTTCTACAAGACATTGGAAGGGTTGCTACTCAAGTGCCTAGGACCGACCGAGTCCAATCGGCTCTTACATGAGGTGCATGAAGGCGCCCGTGGAACACACCGGCCGGCTCATAAGATGAAGTGGTTGATCGGGCGATCAGGGTTTTATTGGCCCACTATGCTTGAAGATTGCTTCAATTATTACAGGGGGTGCCAAGCATGTCAGATGTTTGGGAAAATTCAGATGGTGCCAGCATCAGCGATGAACCCCATCATCAAGCCTTGGCCGTTTCGGGGGTGGGGCATGGATATGATCGGCAAAATCCATCCGGCATCAGGTAAAAAACATGAATGGATTTTGGTTATCACAGATTACTTCACCAAGTGGGTGGAGGCCGTCCCTATGAAAAAGGTAACATCAGAGGACGTGATCAAATTTGTGAAAGAACACGTCATTCATAGGTTTGGAATCCCCCAGACTATCACGACCGATGGAGGTTCGGTCTTTACTTCTAAAGAATTCAGGAAGTTCTCGTGATGACGTAGGGATTAAACCGATCCGATCATCCCCATATTATGCTCAAGCTAACGGACAGGCCGAGGCATCCAATCGAGCCCGATCAAGCTGATCAAGAGGAAAATTGACGAGAACCCTCGGGATTGGCACGAGAAGTTATCAGAAGCATTATGGGCCTACCGCATGTCGTGCCATGGAGCTATAAAGACCTCGCCGTACCAGCTTGTCTATGGACAGGAGGCCGTATTGCCTTGGGAAATTACGGCTGGATCAAGACGCGTCATGTTTCAGAATGATCTGACAGCCGAAGAGTATGCAGCTTTGATGAGCGACACTATTGAGGACGCAACAGAACTCAGGCTTTGGTCGTTGGAGAAGATTAAGGAGAACAAAGCCAGGGTGGCTCGTGCTTACAACAAAAAGGTTAGGCCAAAGGAGTTCCAAGTTGGTGATCTCGTGTGGGAAGCTGTGTTGCCATTAGGAACCAGGGATAAGGCATATGGCAAGTGGTCTCCTAATTGGCACGGTCCGTACAAAGTGGTCCAGGCCTTGAAGGGTAATGCATACATGCTGGAGGAATTGAGTGGCGAAAAGTTCCCCGTAGCTGTTAATGGTCAACACCTCAAGAAATATTTCCCAAGCATGTGGGATGATGGACAGTAAGATGTGGGGGCCGATTTCAGAATCGGCCAGTAAAAAAAAAACATATATATATAAAAATCACAGCCGATGTACAGGCATCGACTTGAGAAAACGTATGGAGATTAACAGTATGCAAGTACAGCCGATGCACGGGCATCGACTTCAGAGAACAGAGCCGATACGCTGATATCGACTTTAGCGAAATAAGTTTATACAACAGCTTGGCCTCAGACAGCAAGATGAGCCGATATTCTGCCATCGGCTCCCTGTACGACAACTCCATTCGACAATCGACAAGGGAGCGAAATTAGTTAAGGGATTTTCTTCATTGATAAGGGGATTTCTTACAAAGAAAGAGCCGATTGCTCGGGAAGGGAGAACAAAAGAAGGGTCTATTGACCAATCTACTACTGCTAGGCCTATACTAGTAGATCTTAATCTACGGGCCGTCGCTTCCTTCATCGTCGTCCTCGGGACTCTCATCGGCACTACTGCCGATGGGTTCCTCGTCGCTGCTCCCATAGCCCTCTACGGGAGCTTCATCTTCGTCTTCATCGTCGCTGCTGTCGTCGTCCCACCACATGCGGAGGCGCTTCGCTGGCGGGTAACCCTCGAGGGAGTCGTCGTCGTCGCCGTCGTCTTCCTCTTCCTCTTCTTCAGAGGTGGGGCAGCCGTCCCAGGGGAACCGGTCGTCCTCGCTCTCCGACTCCAGTTCCCCGACGGCGAGGAACTGAAGATCTTCGTCCCCGCTGGTCGGGGACCGGTCGTCTTCGGACCGGACGAGAGGAGGCGTGGTCTTCCGGGTCCCATGCTTCTGGGGCGCGGATGTCCGGTGGCGTCTCGCGGGAGGAGGAGGACCCGTAGGAAAGCTCGGAGGAGGAGTCGTGGAAGACCGACGAGGAAGAAGAAGAAGAGGAAGACATGGCTGTGGGAGTTTGGGGGTTTTTTGGTGCCGATGGCCAGGACAGAGCAGGATGGTGAAATGGCGAACCGCTCAGAGCGGTTAAATAAAAGGGGGCTACGGTGAAAAAATTCAATACCACAGCAGTTTTCAAGGAGGCAGTACCCAAAGACAACGGTCAAATCGCGCGGAGCAGTCGAGAGGACAGGGCATCATGACGAAAAATGCTGCAATGGTTCTGCTCTGCCATGACATGACCCGACGAAAGAAAAACGTAATGATTTTGGAAATATCGTTTCCAAAACCAGGGGGGCATGTGTTATCACCAGAATTTGACCAAGTCAGAGGTGGGCCGCGATCGAGATGGACGTGAAGAAATATACATAGAAGAAGTATGTGGATCGGCCTTTTATACCAAGTTGGGCTTAATTGCCCGTGTATCTGTAACATACTAGATCGTATCTTAGTTTAGAGATAGAATCTTACTCGTGCACGGTTTGGTGCACGCCCACGTTAGAAAGTCCCCTAGACTATAAATATGTACCTAGGGTGTATGGAATAAACAACAACTCACGTTCAACCCCAAACAAACCAATCTCGGCGCATCGCCAACTCCTTCGTCTCGAGGGTTTCTATCAGGTAAGTGACATGCTGCCTAGATCGCATCTTGCGATCTAGGCAGCACAAGCCCCACGTTGTTCATGCGTTGCTCGTACCGAAGCGCTTTTGATGGCGAGCAACGTAGTTATCATAGATGTGTTAGGGTTAGCATTGTTCTTCGTTTAAGCATGCTTACGTAGTGCAACCCTTGCATATCTAGCCGCCCTCGCACCTATCTCAGGTGTGGGGGCGGCACCCCGCTTGATCATTTATTTAGTAGATCTGATCCGTTACGATTGCTCCTTGTTCTACAAGGATTAGTTTAATATCTGCAATAGTTAGGCCTTACAAAGGGGGGGAGGATCCAGTGGCACGTAGGGTGGCGTTCGCAAGTCCTAAACAGGATGTTCCGAGGATCAACTTCATGTTGGTTTTTAGGCCTTGTTTAGGATCGGCTTACGAGCACCGTGCGTGGCCGCGAGGCCCAACCTCGGAGTAGGATGATCCGATTATGCGGTGAAAACCCTAAATCGTCGTAGATCTAATTAGCTTTATCTTGATCAAGCAGGACCACCAAGTATTCGTGCACCCCGTACGAATCATGGGTGGATCGGCTCTTTGAGCCGATTCACGAGATAACCCGAGAGCCGATCGAGGCTCGTATTTAACGTTTACATGTATGCCCTGCAGAAACTAAGCGAGGCATCCCCATCACCTTCCGGACCAGGTATAGGTCAGGTGGCACGCCCTTGCACTTCGCATCGCCGCGTGTGACCAGAAGAGCATTGCGGGCCGTCGCTCGGAGGGGTCTCAGCCAGCCGCAGCTCTAGGCTCTTCCCGGCTCTACGGTGTTGACAAGGCCGCTGCCCGCCGGTGGGTTTTGGCAGTCAACAGTTATTCCTTCTCCCCCTTCAACGAATCCCCAAAGTTTCAAAGATTCATGAATACTCTTAGGCATTAGGCAAAATTCAGACATAATATCACAATTGGCATGAAGAGTTTGGTCACCGATAACAATTTTAATAGTAGGATCCCATAATGAAGGTTCAGAGTTCACTAAAACTTGATCAAGACGGTTACGAACATATCTATAATTTTCATTCAAACGAGATGCACTTGTCTCAAGAGTGTTTAATCTATTATAAATGCTAATAAGGGCTGAATCAAAGTTATTAGCTGAATCATGTGATGCAACCAACTTCTTTATGGCATTAAAAGCTTGATCCCCATTGCAATGAAGGAAATCTCCTCCCACTACAGGATCCAAGGCATATCTATAGCGAATCATAAGACCAAAATAAAAATTACTAAGGAGCAAACTTAGAGTCATTTGAGGTTCAGTTTTACGATAAGAAGTAAAAATTCTGGACCAAGCATCTTTAAAACTCTCCTCATCCCCTTGTTTAAAAGTGAAGACTAATTCCTCAGGTGAAGAAGTAACAGGTGCAGAGCTAGACATGGTAACAAAAGTAAAATGCAAGTAACTAATTTTTTTGTGTTTTTTATATAGAGAGCAAGACAATAAGTAAAGTAAAGCTAGCAACTAATTTTTTTGTGTTTTGATATAATGCAGCAAACAAAGTAGTAAATAAAATAAAGCAAGACAAAAACAAAGTAAAGAGATTGGATTGTGGAGACTCCCCTTGCAGCGTGTCTTGATCTCCCTGGCAACGGCGCCAGAAATTTAGCTTGATGACGCGTAAAGCACACGCCCGTTGGGAACCCCAAGTGGAAGGTGTGATGCGTACAGCAGCAAGTTTCCCTCAGTAAGAAACCAAGGTTTATCGAACCAGTAGGAGTCAAGAAGCACGTCGAAGGTTGATGGCAGCGGGATGTAGTGCGGCGCAACACCAGGGATTCCGGCGCCAACGTGGAACCTGCACAACACAACCAAAGTACTTTGCCCCAACGAAACAGTGAGGTTGTCAATCTCACCGGCTTGTTGTAACAAAGGATTAGATGTATAGTGTGGATGATGATTGTTTGTAGAGAACAGTAGAACAAGTATTGCAATAGATTGTATTCGATGTAAAAGATTGGACCGGGGTCCACAGTTCACTAGAGGTGTCTCTCCCATAAGATAAATAGCATGTTGGGTGAACAAATTACAGTCGGGCAATTGACAAATAGAGAGGGCATGACCATGCACATACATGATATGATGAGTATAGTGAGATTTAATTGGGCATTACGACAAAGTACATAGACCGCTATCCGGAATGCATCTATGCCTAAAAAGTCCACCTTCAGGTTATCATCCGAACCCCTTCCAGTATTAAGTTGCAAACAACAGACAATTGCATTAAGTATGGTGCGTAATGTAATCAATAACTACATCCTCGGACATAGCATCAATGTTTTATCCCTAGTGGAAACAGCACATCCACAACCTTAGAACTTTCTGTCACTGTCCCGCATTTAATGGAGGCATGAACCCACTATCGAGCATAAATACTCCCTCTTGGAGTTAAGAGTAAAAACTTGGCCGAGCCTCTACTAATAACGGAGAGCATGCAAGATCATAAACAACACATAGGTAATAGATTGATAATCAACATAACATAGTATTCTCTATCCATCGGATCCCGACAAACACAACATATAGCATTACAGATAGATGATCTTGATCATGTTAGACAGCTCACAAGATCCGACAATGAAGCACATAAGGAGAAGACGACCATCTAGCTACTGCTATGGACCCATAGTCCAGGGGTGAACTACTCACTCATCACTCCGGAGGCGACCATGGCGGTGAAGAGTCCTCCGGGAGATGATTCCCCTCTCCGGCAGGGTGCCGGAGGCGATCTCCTGAATCCCCCGAGATGGGATTGGCGGCGGCGGCGTCTCTGGAAGGTTTTCCGTATCGTGGCTCTCGGTACTGGGGGTTTCGCGACGAAGACTATATGTAGGCGGAAAGGCAGCCTCGGAGGCGACGCGAGGGGCCCACACAACAGGGCCGTGCGGCCAGGAGGTGGGCCGCGCCGCCCTGGCGTGTCGCCGCCTCGTCGCCTCACTTCGTTTCCCTTTCGGTCTTCTGGAAGCTTCGTGGAAAAATAGGCCCCTGGGCGTTGATTTCGTCCAATTCCGAGAATATTTCCTTACTAGGATTTCTGAAACCAAAAACAGCGAAAAACAAGCAATCGGCTCTTCGGCATCTCGTTAATAGGTTAGTGCCGGAAAATGCATAAATACGACATAAAGTATGCATAAAACATGTAGATATCATCAATAATGTGGCATGGAACATAAGAAATTATCGATACGTCGGAGACGTATCATGCTCTAACTCCCGCCCGCGATATCGGTGTGGAGGCGGTCGACGTGCGGCACACCGGTGGGAAGGGAGCCTCCCCGAACGAGCTCGAGAACCAACGTGGATGGCTCCGCCGGCGGTGCTACAGTCAGCTTCAACAACTGCTACAAGCGCCAACTCGGATTGCTTCAAGCCACGGCAGCCGCTTCTGCTAGCGGTGGCGCTGCAAGTCACGCCGCCATGGCTCTCGCCGCCGCCGCCGCTGCAAGTCGCGCCGCCATGGGCCTCCCTCCGCCGTTGCTGCAAGGTGCGCCGCCATGGCTCTCGCCGCCGCCTCTGCAAGGCGTGCCGCCATGGGCCTCCCTCCGTCATGCTGCAAGGCTTGCCGCCATGGCACCCATCCGCTGCTTCAGTGCACTGCGGGGTTGCTCCCATCGTGGAGACGCCTTGCTACCAAGCCATGGGGCAGCTGCTACCATTGTGTAGGTGCCTTGCGCGCTACCAAGGCATTTGCGGGGATGCTACAACCTCCTTTGTGTTTTGCTACTTTTCTTCTATATTGTTGCTACTATAGCATATATTTTTTGCTACCTATTCTCCGACGAGGTTTTCCGGCGAGGTCTCCGGCGACATCACCAGCGATGTCTCCGATGAGGTCGGTTTTGCTACATTGGCAGATTATTTTTGCTACAATAGAGTAACGTTTTTGCTACGTGGTTTCCGGCGAGATCTCCGGTGAGTCTCTGGCGAGTTCTGTGTTTTTTTAGGGGTGAACATTTTTTGCTACAATTGGGCTAGTTTTGCTACAATGGTGCTTTTATGGAAGCAAAAGTGGGATTTTAGGTGAAAATAGAGTTTGCTACAGTTGAATCGTTTTTTGCTACTTTGGTACATCATGGTAGCAAAAGCGGGAAAGTAGGATGATGCTTTGATCAAATGATCCAAAACGCTCCAAATAGGCCGATCCCCGGGGACGCTCAGGGCTGCCCATTTAATTACGCCCAAAATTGTCCACCAGGCAGGCGACCGTCGTGATAGAGGGTCCGGTCCGGCCTATAAAACCCGGTGCTGGCCGCCAGTTGTTTGCCACTTCAACCCTGCCACCTGCTCCTTCAATTCCCTCCCCTCGCCCTGCTCCGAGCAAGAATTTGTCTGAAAAAACCCAGCGCCGTCTGCGCCATGGCTTCGGAGCATGTGATCGGAAAGCTCAGCATCCGCGTCGTGCGGGGACAAAACCTCGTCATCGCCGACTCGCTCACCAAAACCAGCGACCCCTACGTCGTCCTCTCCTGCGGCTCCGAGGTCAAACCCCTTTCTTCCTCCCCCTCCCCAATATGTATTTCGTTTGCCTTCGAATTGCTCGGATCGATCCTCCCCAATTTTTGAACCCCGTCTAGATGGAGGAGCACGGCATGGAACAGTCTAAACTCCTTTTGTGCCCACGAGATGTTCGATAGAATAAACACGCTTAAGGCCCGGTGTGTGGGGATAATCAAGCCAACTGTATGTTCTCTTGCAAGCTGTTTTTCGGAAGAAAATTATACTGGGCTGCTGGAGCAATGCTGATTGATGCCTTGTTACCAGGTTTTGCCGTGATTAATTTGAATCAGGCCGTAGTTCGGAAGTTGGTCATGGGATTTCAGCTCTGATGCATTAGAAGGCATTTAGGCCTTCCCTGCAAACAGGCTATGTTATGTTATGTTTTGCTGAATGAACACAGAAGGTGCACCTAGTCCGGCGATAAGTTCACCTTGAAATATAAGGAACTACTTTTGCTAAACAGCACTACGATGGGATGCCTTGTTGAATGGCAAGAATAACAAATGTTAAAAAGTTCACCCCTAAATATAGAAAATATGAACTTGCCGAATCAAACAAATGTGTGAAAAGTCAATGTGAACTGGTACAGGGTGGTGCTTTGCTGATTTTTTTGTATATATTTAGCGATCATGGCTTTGCTAATTTGTTCATTTTATTCATAGTTGTCCATTTCTAAATTAGATCATGGAGCGTTGTGCTTTGTTTAGTTTCTTTAAGATTGTATTGTGTGTTATAAAGGACTTAGCCCATACTTCTGCGCCGCGTGATTACCTACCCAAAGCCGTACATAATGACTCAATAATTGTGTAGAATGAGGTCTCATTCTATTCTTTTCTCTCGTGAAAATGCCGTCGTGCCTTTGGTGGTAGAACGATTGAATTTCTTAATTCTGAACAGGGACTGCATACCAGTCTTGACGATGACAGGTTTTCAGTTCAATATTATGCACTCCTGACTATACAAACCATAGCTTCTGGAGTTGACTGTGTTTTGTGACATGGCTACCTATCCAGTTTGTCGCAATTACTATTATTTTTATTCTATATCTGCGTCTTTAATGTTTTATTCTTTTTCACGGTGTAGAAGGTGAAGACTAGTGTTCAGAAGAAGACTGACAATCCTCTATGGAATGAAGTACTGCTGCTCCCTGTTATAAATCCTATAACGCCAGTGAGACTTGTAAGTTTACTATTTGAAATATTTATCAAGCGAGATCTACGCTATATGTGTATATGGAGCAAACAAAAACTATTTGTGCATATATAAATACGTATGTGTGTATTTTCTTCTTCGGTAAAGCATGAATATATAAGGGACCATTTACACCATAGGACCACGGATTGAACTGTCCACTTATTTTTCCAACTGGCAAAAACATCATGCAGGAGGTTATCGACGAGGATAAATTCACAAGCGATGACAGCTTGGGAGTGGCTGAATTCAATGTAACAGACATCTATGATGCCGCAAAGCTGGACCTGAAGCATGCCTCTGACGGAACAAGGGTCAAAACGATCTACCCAGTTGGCACAAACTACCTTGGTGGTGAGAGCCACGTCTCGTGGAAGAATGGCAAGGTCGTCCAAGACTTGATTCTGAAGCTGAAGAACGTTGAAAGTGGCTCTGTCGTGCTGCAGCTGGAGTGGGTTCACGTCCCTGGCGCTACGCTGTAAGCTGTTCCTGACTGAATGTTATTGCAACCTGGTTTCTTGAAGCTACAGCTATGGTTGGTACATGTTCCCGGCGTCACATTTGTAAACAGTGTCTGGATGATCGGTTTGCATTGTATGAGACGGTTTGTGCGCTGTTGATTTCACTGTGATGTGTGCACTGTATTTGTACTACATCCTGATCCTGGTGTGGTTGTGAATTTGTGTTTGAGGCGAACAAATAAGAAACTACACCATTTGTGGCTGCTGTAGTGAGAAGTATAATAGTTGAGAAAACTCCACTTTGAGGACACAGTCGAGGCGAACCCGTATCGCTCCACGTCGCCCCCGCGGCGACAGGGGCGACCCTCTCCTCCCCTCCCCCTCAGGCCATCCTGAACCCCTCTCCTCGCTGCCGCCGCCTCGCTGCCGCCGCCGGGCAAAGCCCGCGCGGTGCCGGCGGCGCTGGCTGTCCTCTACCCGCGCTTGGCAAGAGTCTCGCGGGGCGGCCCTTCCCGGCGACGGTGCGCTGTCTTCCTCCGGCCGGCATGGGAGGCGCCGTCGGAGCCTGGCGGAGTGGCGGCTCGGCACGGTGACCTTGGTCACCGGTGGCCGGCGCGTCCCGAAGCTAGTGCGGCCGTGGCCATGGGTGGCGGCGGCGAGCCCAGATCTGGGCATGCGGGCCTAGGTTTGGGCTGCATCTGGGCAGTCTCGATCCTGGACTGGCCAGATGCATCTCGTGCTGGATCCTGCTAGGGTGCAGGCCAGTCCCTGCTTGTTCTGGTCGAGGCCGGCGCAGGCAGCTCCGGTGACGCGGCCCGGGCTGGTCCTTGGCCCCTTGGTCCGGTACAAACGTCTGGTGGTCTCGGTAGGGGCAGGGACACGATGGCTTCTCTCGGGTTTGGCTCCGGCCTGAGAGATCTTGAGCTCTTGGCTGGTAGGGCAGCGCTTCACTGGCTTGCTGGCGACTTGTCGCTGCCGCTTGCTTGATTCCCTACGGCCAGTGGTGATGACCGTGGCGGCGGCGCATCACGGAGCTGCTCTTGTAGGACTGTTTTGGTTACCCTGGGTTTGGCCTGCAGGGATGCTAGCTGGCTCGATGTTGTGTCCGCGAAAGCACCGCAAGGCTTTGGCCACTGCCGGCGACGATGACATCTATGGATGCCGTTCACCTCCTTGGAGGCGTGGCCATGACGCACTTCTTGTTGCTAGTTGTCGGCCCCGGTGCACTATCTGTTGCTATGCTGACTTGCGGGTTCTCCGAGGTCCTCCTCGGAAGCTCTACTCGTCAATTCCCTATGTCTCGTTGTGACCAACTTCATATAAACGGTGTGGCTCCAGCTTTGCGCAGCCGCTCTCGAGCCTAGGGTGGCTGTCAGAGTTTGCGTCGTGGCACGGGGGGCACCGGCGGTTCTTAATAGCTAGTGGCTGCCTTGATGACAGGTGCATTGACTTAGGTCTTCCATGGGGTGGGTGTTGAAGCTTTCGTGAAAGCTCTGCACAGCTCCCCTGTGCCGACAACGGCGATGCTCGCGAGCGCCGTTTCCCTTCCTGAAGGCGTTGTCGTGAAGTTTCCCCCTGTGAACTCTGGAGGCTCGTTTGTTCACTAGCGCAGTTAGCTAGTCCCCCGGGTGTTGATGGTCCTCTGTCTGGCGGCTTAGTGTGGTACTTCAGTTTGGGGCAGCTTAATGGAGTGGCGGCTCGTTGCTTGTTTCTCAGGCGGAGCTGTTGGTGCTTAGTTGTAATCTTGGGCGTGCTTGTTGATCCTGTAGTTTGGAGCCTTGCTCTACTCTGCCTGATCTTTTCTTGGTTAAGCTATAGCTTTGCACCACCTGTGCTTGTATCTCTAGCTGACAACCCCAGTTTCCTTTTTATTTTGCTATGTTGTTGGTTCCGTTGTAATCCTTGCCGGTTGATGGCTTTGTTAATTCAAAGTCGGGCTCATCGAGCCTCATGTTTAAAAAAAGTATAATAGTCATCTTAATTCCGGATTTGGGTTGGTCATTTGTTTACATGGGAGGCAATCTCCAAACCAATCACCAGCTACCCTCGACCGTCGTTCTCCTCTCGCATCCGCCGGATAAGTGTCTTTCTGGGTAATATGATCAAAAAGATAGGGGGAGAGGGAGGACCGCGATGAGAGGACCGAGCGATCGGGGCGACCCAGGTGAACCGCCGCCCGCCGTGGCGGCCGACGCAGCCCTACATCAACGTCGGCGTCGTCTAACTCTAGCGCCGGCAGTGGAGAACAGATCCCCCCTGCTGCATGCGATGCCGGAGGAGGTTGATGCGGAGGACACCAGCACGGAAGACCACGTTGCCATTCAAGTTGTGGAGGAAGCTATTGAAAACTACCCCTCTTGGCCGAGCTCGTTGGTGGTGCGGTGCCCTAGAAAGTCGGATGACGAGCTGCTCGCAGAGTTCTGGGCAGACGCGGGGTTTCCGTCGCCGTCGTCGTGTTTTTGGGAACACCGCTCCACCCTGGCTCGACGGCGCCAGATAAGGATCCTAACGGTGCTAGTGTGTGCAGATCCCCGTCTCTTTCTTCCCCGATCGTGGCACGAAGGGCGGCTCGTGGCGGAGGGAGTTCATCGTTGGCTTCCCCGACGGGCCTGTGTCTCGCGCGTCCTCCTCGTGTCGGCAGTTGGCGAGGCCCTCTTCCTCGCTGACGAGTCTCGTCTCTGCCAATACTAGGGTTCTTCCTGGACGAGGCTTTGGCGGCGCATTCCTCCTCAACGACGAGCGCGGTGTCTTCTCCGTTGAGCTCCGCAGCAACACCCGATCCAGAATCGGCAAAGGTCACGCGGATCATGGAGGCAAACGCGATCACGGACATGACTTCCGCGCGTGCGTTATCGCATGCAGACTCTGATCCTGAGGAAGGAAATTTTTCGTTGGATGAGACTAGAACGGAAATATCCCTCAAGTCTCTCATGCGGAGAGTAATTTTCTCACTTCGCCTTACACTGAGGAGGGAGTAAGAAAAGTTGTTTTCCAAATGGAGCATAATAAAGCCCCTGGTTCTGATGGCTTTCCAGCTGAATTTTATCAGTCTTTCTAGGATGTCATCAAGTCTGACCTACTAGCTCTTTTTGCGGATCTTCATGCTGGACAGTTGGAGCTTTTTCGTCTCAACTTTGGTGAAATTATCTTATTGACGAAGGTTAGTGAAGAAGAAAGGATTCAACAATACCGTCCTATTTGTCTTCTTAATGTTAGTTTTAAAATATTCACTAAGGTTGCCACGATCAGACTCAACACGGTGGCTGACCATGTGATTAGGCCTTCACAAACTGCTTTTCTGCAAGGATGAAACATCCTGGATGGGGTTGTAGTCCTCCATGAAATTGTTCATGAATTGCATAGAAATAAGTTGAATGGAGTGATTTTAAAGATTGACTTTGAAAAAGCCTATGATAAGGTTAAGTGGTCTTTCTTGCAACAAACTCTCAGAATGAAAGGTTTCTCTGATGAGTGGTGTGCCTTGATCAATAGTTTCGTATCGGGGGGGAGGGGGGGGGGTTGACATTAAATTCAATGATGACGTGGGCAAATACTTTCAAATTCAATGATGCCTTGATCCATTATCACCAGTGCTATTTAATATAGTAGCGGATATGCTTGCTGTTATGATTGAACGCGCAAAGTCAGAGGGCCAGATTGAAGGGGTCATTCGTCATCTTGTTAATGGAGGATTGTCCATTCTTCAATATGCCGACGATACAATTCTTTTTATGGATCATGACATCGAAAAGGCTCGAAATCTAAAGTTAATTCTTCTAGTATTTGAGCAGCTATCATGTCTAAAAATCATTTTTCATAAAAGTGAGTTGTTTTGTTTTGATGAGGCCCAAGACCATGTTGCAGAATATGTCGAGGTTTCCGGATGCGGGCATGGCCAATTTCCGATTAGGTACTTGAGTATTCCGATTCATTATATGAGACTAACCAATGCCGAATGGAAAATGATTGAGGAAAGACTGCAGATTAGATTAAGCAGCTGGAAAGGCAAATTACTATCCTTGGGAGGAAGATTAGTTCTCATAAATGCGGTACCAAGTAATATGATACTATATATGATATCTTTCTTCCAACTTCCTAGAGGAGCCTTAAAACGATTGGATTATTTACGATCTAGATTCTTCTGGCAAGGGGATAATGAGAAGCGTAAATATCGATTGGCTAGGTGGAGTGTGCTTTGCCATCCCAAAGACCATGGAGGACTTGGCATCCAAAATCCCCAGGTCAATAATAGGACCCTACTTGGTAAATGGCTGTCTAAACTACTTACCGAGGAGGGAGTATGGCAAACACTCCTCAAGAGAAAATATATTGGCTCAAAGGCTCTATCTTAGATTCTTTGGAAACCAGGAGATTCGCATTTTTGGGCAGATCTTATGGATACAAAGAAGTATTTCTTTTCATATGGATCTTCCTCTATTAAATATGGGTCGGAAATTCGTTTCTGGGAGGATAAATGGCTCGGTAATGCCACGCTCCGAGAACAATATCCGGCATTGTACAATATAGTGCGCCACAAAAGTGATACTATCGCTAAGGTGTTGGAAACTTTCCCACCGAATGTGACGTTGAGAAGAAGTCTCATCGGACTTAGACAAACCTCCTGGCATGAATTGTTACAGCGTCTTGGGTTAGTTCAATTGACGCAGGGTCTGATGTGTTTCGATGAAACCTCACCGAATGGTTCATTCTCAGTGGCTTCCATGTACAATGCTTTAATTCAGCCAGACATTCCAGTCGATAATAATTCTAAAATTTAGAAGATGAAGATACCGCTTAAAACGAAAGTGTTTGCATGATATCTTCGTCGTGGGGTCATTCTCACTAAAATGCAACCGGCATGGAAGTAAAAAGTGTGTCTTCTATCATCATGACGATTAAGCACTTATTCTTTCAGTGTAAGTTTGCTAGGTCTATATGGTCAGCCGTCCAAATAGGGTCTACCTTATACCCACCACGAGTAGTGTTTCCAATATATTTGGCAATTGAATTAATGGTGTGGCTGTTAGGTTTAGGCATCTTATTAGGATGGGGGCATATTTGGTCGCTGTGGCTATGTAGAAATGCCAAGATTTTCAATCATATTTCTTCCTCTCTTATGCAGGTCATATACCGGTGCACAACTACGTTTCGCTCATGGGTGCCACTTCAACGGGTGGAGCATCAAGATCTCTTTATGGAGGTGTCTTCACGGTTGGAGGATACGGCGAGGGGATATTTTTTTCCAACATGGGGTGGCAGCTTGATCTAAGGCTGGATCCACCTAGCTAGTTGTTTTTATTTCTCGAGAACTTTGGATTTTTTCCTTCGGGTATCAGTGGTGTTTTTGTAACAGATATTTATGCCGTTGTGTACATCCTAACTATGAGACCGAATCTATTACTCAAAGTAATAAAGTGCCCATTTTCGAAAAAGTATCTTTCTGGAACGCGCATGCCATTCTTGGGGTCTTCATCTCATAGGCCTATGACATGCGTGTTTCCATAATTAAGGTGAACTTGGTCGAAACCACAGTCTATGACGATCCCTGGAGACTCTCAAATGTGACTGGGCCTTTGGTTTGTGTTTGCCATGGTAGAGGCTATAAGAGCACCAGTCGCGTCCCCCAAAGCGTCCCTCAAACCGCGCCGGATTGAGACGTGTTTTGTTCGTGCCGCATTTGGGGGACGTCGCTCCCTAGTCGCGTCCCCCAAACGCCGCCCCCAATCATAAATTCAAATTGTTGCATTCAAAAGAGATCGTTCCCGCCGAATTGTCGCGATCAGAGTAGCGGCGATCAAATATAGCATATTAATAAAAATGTTTGCGATGATTGTTTTCAAATTAAAATACAACAAACAATAAAACAAGTAAAAACAAATATAATAAATAGGGCTAGATGCTATATCAAGGTGCCACGGTATTTCCTTTTATCCTCCACAACTGCTCAACGAGATCAGCTTGAAGTTGATCATGAACATTGCTGTCACGGATCTCTGCGTGCATGGCGAGGAAATCAGCAAAATCTGCAGGCAACTCATGATCAACCTCCGCAAGAGGGCCCTCACACTCATAGGGACCAACATGTGTCCTGGCATGATTCTTGCGGTCATCCTCGATGATCATGTTGTGCATGATCACACAAGCCTGCATCACCTCCCACATTTGGTCGTGAGACCAGCTTAGAGCAGGGTACCGGACAATGGCAAATTGTGCTTGAAGCACACCAAATGCCCGCTCGACATCCTTCCTGCAAGCCTCATGTCGCAGCAAAGTGGGAATTCTTCAGACCTGATGGATTCGAGATTGTTTTGACAAAAGTGGCCCATTTTGGATATATACCATTGGCTAGATAATAGCCTTTGGTATATTCGTGGCCACTGATCTCATAGTTGCATGGTGGAGCATGCCCTTCCACTAGTCCGTTGAACACCGGAGACTGCTGCAACATGTTGAGTCATTGTGTGATCCCGCCATGCCAAAAAAAAGAATGCCAAATCCGCAGGTCATAATCTGCCACATCTTCAAGCACCACACTGCAATATCCATGACGCCCTTTGTATATACCTTGCTAAGCAAACGGGCAGTTCTTCCATGCCCAGTGCATGCAATCGATGCTTCCATGCATTCCAGGAAATCCTCTGGCAGCATTTTGTGCCATGATCCTTGCAGTCTCTTCCTCAGTTGGCCCTCTTAAGTAGTATTTGCCAAACTTTCCCACCACAGCTCGGCAAAACTTGTACATGCATTCAATGGCAGTAGACTCACTGATGCGAAGGTAGTCGTCCTGTATATCGGCAGGTGCTCCGTATGCAAGCATCCTCATGGCGGCGGTGCACTACTGAATCGGCGAGAACCCGACAATGCCTACAGCGTCGAGCTTGAGCTTGAAATAGGGGTCGAACTCTCGAACGCCGTGGAGGATATTCATGAACAGCCCCTTGCTCATCCTGTACCGGTGCCGAAAATTGTCGGCATGTGTTGCATTGTCGGCGAAGTAGTCGTTGTGCAGCATGGCATGCCCCTCCATCCTCTGTTGGGGCTTGGACTTCCTTCTCCCCGGCCTTGATCCTCCGCGGCGCGTCCTCTTCCTCTTCTCCGCCTCGGCGTCTGTTGGCGCGTGATGCACACGTCCGTTGGGAACCCCAAGAGAAAGGTGTGATACGCACAGCAGCAAGTTTTCCCTCAGAAAGAAACAAAGGTTATCGAACCAGTAGGAGATGAAGGCCACGTGAAGGTTGTTGGTGGAGGAGTGTAGTGCGGCGCAACACCAGGAATTCTGGCGCCAACGTGGAACCTGCACAACACAATCAAAATACTTTGCCCCAACTTAACAGTGAGGTTGTCAATCTCACAGGCTTGCTATAAACAAAGGATTAAACGTATGGTGTGGAGAATGATGTTTGCTTGCAAAGAACAGCAGAGAACAGAGATTGCAGTAGATTGTATTTCAGATGTAAAAGAATGGACCGGGGTCCATAGTTCACTAGTGGTGTCTCTCCAATAAGATAAATAGCATGTTGGGTGAACAAATTACAGTTGGGCAATTGACAAATAGAGAGGGCATAACAATGCACATACATATCATGATGACTAACATGAGATTTACTTAGGGAATTACGACAAATAACATAGACCGCTATCCAACATGCATCTATGCCTAAAAAGTCCACCTTCGGGTTAGCATCCGCACCCCTTCCAGTATTAAGTTACAAACAACAGACAATTGCATTAAGTACTGTGCGTAATGTAATCAACACAAATATCCTTAGACAAAGCATTGATGTTTTATCCCTAGTGGCAACAACACATCCATAACCTTAGAACTTCCTGTCACTGTTCCAGATTCAATGGAGGCATGAACCCACTATCGAGCATAAATACCCCCTCTTGGAGTTACAAGTATCAACTTGGCCAGAGCCTCTACTAGCAACGGAGAGCATGCAAGATCATAAACAACACATATATGATAGATCAATAATCAACTTGACATAGTATTCCATATTCATCGGATCCCAACAAACACAACATGTAGCATTACAAATAGACGATCTTGATCATGATAGGCAGCTCACAAGATCTAAACATGATAGCACAAGAGGAGAAGACAACCATCTAGCTACTGCTATGGACCCATAGTCCAAGGATGAACTACTCACGCATCAATCCGGAGGCGGGCATGATGATGTAGAGTCCTCCGGTGATGATTCCCCTCTCCGGCAGGGTGCCGGAGGCGATCTCCTGAATCCCCCTAGATGGGATTGGCGGCGACGACGTCACATTATGTTTTCTCGTATCGTGGCTCTCGGTACTAGGGTTTTCGCGACGGAGAGAATAAATAGGCGAAGGGGCAGAGTCGGGGGGCGGCCGAGGGGCCCACCCCATAGGGCGGCGCGGCCAGGGGTGGGGCCGCGCCCCCCTAGGGTGTGGCCGCCTCGTCGCCCCTCTTCGTCTCCTCTTCGGACTTCTGGAAGGCTCTGTGCAAAATAAGACCGTGGGCTTTTGTTTCGTCCAATTCTGAGAATATTTCCTGTGTAGGATTTCTGAAACCAAAAACAGCGAGAAAACGAGAACCGGCGCTTCGGCATCTTGTTAATAGGTTAGTGCCGGAAAATGCATCAAACTGATATAAAGTATATATAAAACATGTGAGTATTGTCATAAAACTAGCATGGAACATAAGAAATTATAGATACGTTTGAGACGTATCAGCGTCAAGCATGTCCTGAAGGGACGTGATGATCAGCAAATTCTCCCGGAGGTCGTCGTCGAAGGCTTGCTCGTCCTCCAGCAGCAGGGCAACCATCTCATCATCGCTATCCATGTCTAAAAGCAAAATCGATGGTTAAAATTGCGCCGAGGCAGACGATGCAACGAACAGCGGCTAATCGCGCCTACTTGGCAAGTCGTCGAGCACCTTGTGTGCGCGGAGGTGGGGCGGATTTGACGACGCGTTCTGCGACGCGATGGCCAAGCGCCGGCGGCGGAACGACCGGCGGGAGCGCCAGCCGCGGCGACGGCGCCGACTCTCAGAAGAGATCAGACGCTCAAACGGCCGGCAAATCCAGCGGTGGCGGAGGGGTGGGAGGTGCGGGAAGGAAGGAGTGACGAGAAAAAAGGCGTGAATAAACGGTTTATGCAACACGTCGCCGACATGTGGGAGCCCGCGTCGCTTCGCCTCGCTTTTCGTTGTGTCCGGTGTGCCCGGAGCGTCCCCTGTGGGACGGGGACGACCTCTAGCGCCGGACACCGTATCAAGACGCGCCGGACAAAATTGGGCTTTTGGAGGACGCGGCTGGAACCGTTTTTTGATCCGGAGCGCCCCAAATTGCTTTGGGGACGCGACTGAAGATGCTCCAAGGGCATCTCCAGCCGCCTTGCACAAACCGACCGATACTGTTTGTGTTCACCTCGATACGTGGGAAGCAAAATCACAGCCCAACGGCTTTACATAAATGAATGAGCATGTTCTAGGTGACCCATTCGTGGTCTATATTTGGATAGAAATTGTGTCGCCGCGGACCACGTCCGCCCGTGTGTCCATGCCCATTTTCTCGGGTCCGCCTGGTAGCGTCCCATGCTTGCTTTATCTTTTACATTAAAGAAGGAGGCCGGCGCTGTGCTAGCGCACGGCTTCCGCGTCACACATTGATGGCAAGGCGCTTGCCCTGGCTTTTTAAGCCGAGCGGCCACGCCCACGCCGTTGCCATCTTCCACTCCTCCATAGACCACCACCAACCATCGCCATGGGCAGGTCCTCGCCTTTTCGCAAGATGAGGAACAACCACGAAGCCGGCTAGTTGCGCGCTGGCCACAAGAAGGAGAGGAATCGCTTGTACGTTCTGGTAGACTACATGCGCGAGCTCTACGACTCGGGCCGCCCCATGCTATGGCCAGCTGTCAACCTCCTCGGAGGTTGGCTACTGAAGTCCCGATGGGTGCCTATGCCGCCCGTGCCACGGAAGGGATGTGAGCAGCGTGATGATATCCACCGCCGCCGGTTCATCCTTTCGCCTGATCTACAGGAGGACCTGGCTTTCTCGCTAGATAACTACAATTAGGACACATTCGGCTCGTGGGAGTTTAACCCACGGCACAGTGACTAGGGTACCTAGGCGACATGGCCTACCTCAACCGTGATTTAGGCCACGGCCTCTTTTTGCCGAGGACGAGGACGAAGATGAAGGCAACGAGGGCGACGGTGGCGGACAACCCGACCAGCCCATCATCAACCCACAGATCCAGCCAACGGAGCTGACCGAGGAGGAAGCAATGGAGCTGGCCATGGCCCAAAGCGAGCTTGCCAAGTGGCATGGCCTTGCCACCTAGCTGCATGAGTCCGTGCTAGGGTAGGCCAGTGAAACCTCCAATCACTCCTATGCGCGGCGCACCGCCAGATCATCCAGCACCAGCACCTGCACCACGAATAGCTTCTCCTGCGCCAGTGCAAACAACTTGTCCTTCGGTGGCGTCATTCTAGATATGGCCATGGGAGCCGCCGGCCTTCATCAACCTGGCGACGGGGACTAGGCAGCCATGGAGCGCACCCTACTTAGCTAGTGTTTTAATTTAGTCCTATTTAATTTATATTTTTCCAATTTCCGTCCCTATCTAAAATAAACCTTTTATCAATATAATTTTTTAAACAAAAAAATTTGCGCCAGGCTGCTGGGGAGCCTCCGACCTAAACGGACAAGCGCTTATTTTTTCTTATTTTAGTATCCTTGGCCTAACCCAAACGAATCAAAACGGACATTTTGGATGTTTAAAACGAAGACGACGAAGAGCAATAGGCGTTGCAGATCGCGGCCCGGCCGAGCCCATCTGGGCTCAGATCGGGCTCGCGCCTTCATCAACCCCGCCTTGCGCTGCCGGCCGCCGCCAAAATGCCTAGCTCTAGCCCACCTCGCCATCCATACCAGCACCGTCAGAAGGATTGGCGAAGCCGCCGTCACCGCAACCCTAGACACGGCCGAGGAGAGCTGGCGCCGCCATCGCGCCGCACGGGCTTTGCCCGGCGACACCTCAGGCGGCGGCGGCAGGAGGGGAGGTTGCCAAAGGGAGGAGTAGGAGGGGAGCCGCCGGCAAGCGCTCCGGCGCGGCGGCGCCACGCGGCAGCGGAGCTCATGGGAGGGTTGGTTAGTGTTGTGAAATGTATATGTGGATTGTATAGCCCTTTCCATCAGTTCGGACTTTTGGTTCAAGTGGCTAGTGCATGAAGCTTAACATGGTATCAGAGCCTCAGGTCTCGAGTTCAAATCCTGACTTTCACATGTTTTTGCAATTAAGCCTAAAAATTGCTGTTGTTCATGGTTTTCGCAATTAAGCCTAAAAATTGTTGTTGTCCCCCTCTTTACCCACCGCTGATGCCCTGTTTTGGTGTGCTCTTCTTCTTTCATGTGTTGACTTTCTCTTCTCCCGTCACACGCGAGTGGGGGTGTTGTGAAATGTATATGTGGATTGTATAGCCCTTTCCATCAGTTCGGACTTTTGGTTCAAGTGGCTAGTGCATAGCTTAACGGTTAGGTCGCGGGAGAGGAGATCATCCGCACCATGACGCTAATCTATAACCGCCGCTCTGATACCACTTGTTAGTGTAACCAGGGATTAGATAATTACAGAACGGGGGATGATGTTTGGTAACGTAGTTCAGCGATAAACGCCTATATTTGCGGGCCATGCTTTACAGACACTCCCCCTCATGTACTATCATAGTACCGTCGACGACAAGCCCACCACGGTATATAGACACGTTAGATCTACAAACCCCACGCCGGTCCAACGCCCCTGCACTGGACCGTCCCTAAAAATCAATCTTGTGTCTAATATAGCTTTCGTGTAGTCTATTTTAGCTACCTTGGGTGCCTTTATGTATTAGGTCCAGGTTACAGAGTTCGACTCCAACACGTAACATACCTACACAGTTCAAATTTAACTGTAGCTTATACACATATTCAACACAACTTCAACAACTACAATAAGGTTTGCCCAACTTCTTTAATGGTGAAAACAGCGGCGGCTTGTCTTCAAACTAGTTTATATGTAGTCGTCGCTTAGGGGTAAAAATACTTATCGGTAATTTGTACTATATATAGCCTGTTTACGCTGTTGTTGATGATTATTTAACAGAGGGATGATTTAATAAAAAAAACTGAGAGGCTAGGATATAAAAAACCGCACGAGCTGCTCAAGACCGCGGATGAAACAAACAGGTTGCTGTCCAAGCAGCAGCCGCAAGTCTTCGGAGAGCGATTGCGAGGCAAGGAGATGCGATCCGTAAGTCTAGTCAAGCTAATCGATCTTGCTCGGAGAGCGGTTGTGAGGTCAGGATCTGCGATCTCGAACTCTAAAACACGTAAACAAAGAGTGCGAGTGTGTGAGTAACACATGGCAGCGAAGGGGAGGTCGCTTAATGGAACGTATTAGGAAACTATTATCGTGGAGATCAGCCGTGATCCTTGCAGAAAATGACATAGTCCATGATCAGGTCTCTTAAACATAATATTAGTGTCTCAGGTTGGTGATCAGAAACCAATAATTGAGTTTTTCTATCTTCTGCGGGTAGAAACTAATCGACATCTATGTGCTTACAAGTTTTTAAGTTAAAAAACTTTCGCAAATCACTGCACCGTGTTGGAGAAAATAATTCTATGAAATCTGGTTCAAGAATTTACTTTCCTAGACCAAATTCAGCAATTGGCACGTGGCGAGATCGAGAAAAATGCATACATAAGTTGTTGTCTGTATTTTGATCTAAACCGTTATACACGCCCAACATGTTAATTGCTAGAGTTGGTCCATATACTGAATTTGTAGATCAGGTACTAATATCAAATTATTTTCTACTCGTTCCTTTCTTAGGGGCTAGGTAGTATGCTATGGCGACATCTATGTGGCAACAACAAAATTTCAGTCACCTGAAGCCGAAATACGCACATGAAAATGGAAAGAAAGTCGTACATATCCAAATAGTGAAAATGGAAATAAAACATCCTTTATCGAAAAAAAAACATATCCAAATAGTGTTGCTTCTGTTGCTCGTATCTTATATATTACACACATCAACAGTGATAGGAATTCAAAATGATATGGATTGATTTGTCAAATGTTTACAGCTAGGATATGATCATATGCATCATGTAATACAATGTCCGGGCTATGATCATATGCAACCGGCTCCTGGAGGTCACTCAGGATTGCTATTTCCGGGCTACTGGATGGCGGCACATTAGCAGAATTCTAGATGGATAGTTTTTGCACACTTTCCATCTACAGATGTTTTGTTTTAATATCTTTAGTTCTATTCGGCTACCAGTCTATCTTTATGTAATAAGTACTTGACATCGACGTTTTATTTAATAAATGGCTGTGTGCATCGATTGATGCAGAGGCCGGAGCTATGCTCCCATATCTAAAAAAAAATGTAATACAATGTCCATCCTGGATTTGGTGGAGTTCTGGCTCTACCCCTCCATATCGGTCGACTATATCTATTTGGACGTGGGCCATGGGATGCAACATTTTCTGTCGATATTTTTGTGAGGTAGTACTTTTACGCCCTTGCTCTCGTGTAGTGAACCGTTACAAAGATTTAAGGTGACAAGCAATGTTGTGCGCAATTTTTTCATCTTCAGTTTTAAAATTCATGAGGCTAGCTGTTGTACGCCATGTTTCGTAAAAAAGACTACTACCTCTGATCCAAAAAAGAGTTGGAAGTACGATTTTATAGAAACATCCTCAATCTTCTTGTCTTATGAACCCGCAGTCCCCTGACTGATGTTGCTGCACGCATGTGCTGTTGCTGCTGCTGCGCCGTGCGTAGAATAGAGCCACAGACACGGGTTGCATGCACAGAATTGGTTGATTTAGAAGGGGTTAATTAGAAATTTAACTAGACTATGGTTTTCGGCAGTTTTTTTAGATCGGAGGGAGTATCTATTTGGACGTGGGCCATAGGATGCAACATTTTTTGTCGATATTTTTGTGAGGTAGTGCTTTTAAGCCCTTGCTCTCGTGTAGTGAACCGTTACAAAGATTTAAGGTGACAGGCAATGTTGTGCGCGATTTTTCCATCTTCATTTTTAAAATTCATGACAAGAACTCCTGAGGCTAGCTGTTGTACTCGCAATAGGTCCTACGGAACAAGGCCATGTTTCGTAAAAAAAGACGTGAAACGGGAGAAGGGATTTGGTGCATATGGACACCGGTGCTCCCTTCACTTTCAGATTTTTGAAAATTTTAAAACCTCACACTTCGATGTTTTCAAAAATTATGGCGTTAAATATATAGATAGATATGTACATGAGAAGTTTACGCAAAAAAGTCCCGGTAAAAAAGTTTTTAAATTTTGAGAAATAAAAAATAGAAAAAATTCAGATAAAAAGACATACTATTTTTGATATCAGAAATTAGTCTTTTTTAAATTTCCCAAAATACAATGTATTTTTAACGGGACTTTTTTAGATACACCCTACTGATATCATAAAAATGTTAGATTTTAAATTTTTAAAAAATTAAAAGTAAAAGAAGTATTGGTGCCCATGTGTTAAAGATACTTTTCTGTGAAAAAACGGCTTTCGAGTAGCCTCAATCCTGTGTCGCTGCCGTTGTCCCGAGACCCAGGACGAGAGCGCGATGGCGCGTCGGACCAAACAATTTTCCGATCAATTTAATTACGCCCAAAATTGTCTACCAGCTAGGCGAGCGTCGCGACTTGCGATAGAGGGGCGGAGCTGGCTATAAAACCTGTCGCCGGCCGCCAGCTGTTGGCCGCATCCATCCACCCTGCCACTGCCACCGGCTCCTTGATTCCCTCCCCTTGCCCTGCTCCAAGCCAATAATTCGCCGCAGAAAACTCAGCCAGCGTCTGCGCCATGGCTTCGGAGCATGTTATCGGGAAGCTCAGCGTCCGGGTTGTGCGGGGACACAACCTCATCATCGCCGACCCGCTCACCCACACCAGTGACCCCTACGTCGTCCTCTCCTACGGCTCCCAGGTCTACCCCGTTTCTTCCTCCCCTTCCCAATATTTCTTTCCTTTTTTCCTTCTCATTGCTCGGATCGATCCTCCCCAATCGTTGACCCACGTCTAGACGGGGGAGCCGCCTGTCGCCCCGCGCCGGTGAGCACGACATGGATCCTGTTGCGCTCACGAGATGTTCGATAGAATAACACGCTCACGACCCGGTGTCTTGGGATCTGCAAGCCATCTGTAGGTTCTCTGACATATCCTTCTATCTTCAGATGATAATTATACTACTGGACTGCTGGAGCGGTGCGGTTTGATACCTTATTAACAAGGTTTTCAAGTAATTAATTTGAATCACGCCGTAGTTTCGAAGTTGGTCATGAGATTTCAGCACTGATGCATTAGGAGGCATTGAGCAGTGTACCAAGACCTGCGATAAGTTGATCTTGAAATGACGAATGGGTATAGATGTAAATTTCTGAAATGGATCATCGGCAGTTGTGCTTCTTATACTTTCTTTATGATTTCCTTATGTGTTATAAAGGACATGGCCCATGCTGTTGCGTTGCATGATTACCTGTCCAAAGACTAAATTAATGACTCAATAGTTTTGTAGGATGATGTCTCGTGCTATTTTATTCACTCGTGGAAATGTTCTCTGTGACTTTCGTAGAGCTGTTGAACGTACTAAATTCTTAGCAGTGACTGCGCACCTGTCACAATGATGACAGATTTTCAGTTTATTATCATGCACTCCTGATCATATAAACAAACAGCTTCTAGAGCTGACTTAATGTTTTGTGACATGGATATCTGTCCAATATGTCACCATTGCTATCAATTTAATTCCATATCTGTGTCATTGAAGTTTTATTCTTCCTCATGGTGTAGAAGGTGAAGACCGGTGTTCAGAAGAAGAATGCCAATCCTCTATGGAATGAACTATTGCTGCTCCCTGTCACAAATCCAACAAAGCCAGTGAAACTGGTAAGTTTGCTGTCAGCTCTACACTGTATATATGTTCTCATGGAGAAAACAAAAGCCATTTATACATTCATGTGTGATCTTGTTCGTTAAAACATGAATACATCGGGGACCATTTACAACATAGGTCCAGAGATGGTTGGTGAAGATATGAACTGAGCACTTATGTTTCTAACCGGCAAAAACATCATGCAGGAGGTTTTCGACGAGGACAAATTCACAGCCGATGACAGCATGGGAGTGGCTGAGTTCAACGTAACTGACATCTATGATGCTGCAAAGCTGGATCTGAAGCATGCCTCTGACGGAACAAGGATCAAAACGATCTACCCGGTTGGCACTAACTACCTTGGTGGTGAGAGCCACGTCTCGTGGAAGAATGGAAAGGTCGTCCAAGACTTGATTCTGAAGCTGAAGAACGTTGACAGTGGCTCTGTCGTGCTGCAGCTGGAGTGGGTTCACGTCCCTGGCGTTACGCTGTAAGCTATTTGTGATCAAATGTTACTGCAACCTGGTGTCATGAAGCTACACCTATGGTTGGTACATGTTCCTGGTGTCACAGTCGTAACAATCAGTGGATGCTTGTTTTGCAGTGTGTAAGGTGTGTGTGTGGTGATGTGTTTCAGTGTTACAGTGTGCACTGTATTTGTAGTACATCCTGGTGTTGCTGTGAATTTGTGTTTGAAGTCGAACAGATAAGAAACAACACCCTTTGTGGCAGCTGTAGTGAGAAGTAAAATAACATTCCAGAGCTTTATTGGGGATTTGGAGTGGTCACTGGTTTACATAAGTTTTTTTAAAACCTAGGTTTACAAGTGTTGTATTGGAAAACTGTAATGTTTAAGTATGAAAAATAGGATTGGCTTTTCGCAAAAAAAGGGAAAGAAATTGGCTCGTGGAATATTCACGTAAAATTCAGCCTCCGTTAGGGTGCGACTTCTATTTAATTCAGCACGGGCAATGCACGCTCTGCATATATGCTCCCTCGATGTATGATTTTTTTTTTTTTGAACAAGTGCAGCCTCGAAAGGCCTGGAAGCTGAATTATATGCGGTGGGTACATAAATCACAACAATGCCCTTCTGCATTTCTTGCCCTAGAAAACCTAGAATTTGAAGAAAAAGCATCGAAATTTACAAAAAGGACCCTAGCATAAAAATGGAAAAAGCAATCAAGTGCTTGGGTTCCTTCTCCACCGCTTGCCGGTGACCTCAAGGCGCAGCACGCCGAGATCAGAGAGGAAGTAGCTCGGGGCGCTCTCAAATCTGACGAAGAACCAACAACATCGGCTATCTCGACGCCTCCGTGGACGAGCCACATTGGGGTGCAGCGACAGCGAGCTCCGACGCTTGGTTGAAGAGGGCCTTCGATGAAGGTTGTACTCCTGGTCGAGGGCCGCTAACAGCCATAGGATGCAGGGGTGAGGCAGAGCGGCCAGCATGAGTTCCCCGTTGATGAGTGATACGTCCAATTTGCATCACTATTTTATATCATAATTTGCTGTTATTCATTGATATATTTCATATTGGGACACAATACTTATGTTATTTCATCTATTTTGCATGTTTCATGATTATTTGGAGATCGCGCACCGGAGCCGGGATTCTCGCTGGAAAAAGCACCGTCAGGATGCAATATTTCGGAAGATCAACTCGTGGAAGGAAATTTTACCAAAAATCCTATTTTTCCGGATGACGAAGGAAGCCGGAAGGGGGAGCCAGCTGGACCCAAAGGTGGGCCCGGACCATAGGGCGGCGCGGCCCATGGC
>NC_061514.1:239858537-239877374 GCF_022539505.1 Lolium rigidum
CACCCACACAACACTTATCAAAACAATGAAGATTAATCAGTCTGTATGTAGCGAAAGCACTAGACTAAAATCCCGTGTGTCCTCAAGAACGTTTGGTCATTATAAGTAAACAAACCGGCTTGTCCTTTGTGCTAAAAAGGATTGGGCCACTCGCTGCAATTATTTCTCTCGCATTTTACTTACTTTTACTTTATTCATCTGTTACATCAAAACCCCCTGAATACTTGTCTGTGAGCATTTACAGTGAATCCTTCATCGAAACTGCTTGTTAACACCTTCTGCTCCTCGTTGGGTTCGACACTCTTATTTATCGAAAGTACTACGATACACCCCCTATACTTGTGGGTCATCAATGAGCTCTCCAGGGAGTGGCAACGTGACGACGCGCAAAGAAGAGCAGCAGCTTCCACATAGCACCACATAGGCAGCTTATTGCAGCAAGAAAAGATGAGGGAGAAAAGAGCAAGGTCAGCCAAAGCTAGATCTTGCCATGGATACGAGACCGAGGTGCTAGCATAAGAGTCGCCAACACACTTCTCTCGTCCATCCTCCTCTAGAAGAAGAAAAACATGAGAAGAGGCCAAGATGGATCTGGATCTAGCCACCTCCTTATTTGCGGGAGAAAAACTACAAGGAAGAAAATCTAGTGTTAGAAGGAGTCAGACCCCTCTCCCACCCACCGCCAGCCACCATGGCCGCCAGCGGCGAAGGGGAGAGGGGCTGTCGACGGGATCTGGAAGAAAGGGGCTCAAGTAGAGCAATCTCCACAGGGATAGTCTCTCGGGGGATCTGTCTGTTCGATGTATGATTTGATCTTGCACAGATACTGCAAGACATGGTGTACACGTGGTGTACTGGTGTAGTATCGTCAGGATCCGAATTGCACACACCAAGAACATAATTCAGTTCAGCTTATCGATGAGGCTACTTCACACCGCCTCTCCACGTGGCCCCACATGTCGGCCAAACCCCACGCAAAGGTGGTTGAACCGAACTGCATACCCCACTACACAAGACACTGGCCAGTGGCCACTACTCCTTCGTCCCAGCACAAACTATTCCCCACCCACAAACCTTCGCCGCCTCCACCGACAAAATGCCACCGCCGCCGCCGACGCTGCCCAACGACCTTCTCGAGGAGATCTTCATGCGCCTCCCGCCGGATGAGCTCGTATTCCTCGTGCGCGCCACCCTCGCCAGCAAGCACTGGTTCGGCCTCCTCGCCGGCCCTGCTTTCCGCAGTCGGTATCGCGACTTCCACGGAGCTCCCTCCATGCTCGGCTTCTTTCGTTCCTGGACCCCGTACTCCGCCTGGGGGAAGGAAGGACTCGAGCCACTCTTCGTCTCCACCTCGAATTTCGTCGCGTGCATTCCCGGCAAAGAGGAAGACGAGGAGGAAGACCAGTACGACGAGTAAGGAGAATGGGGGTACTCTATTCGCGAAAGAGAAGAAGAAGACTGGGGTACTCTGGACGCGATGCGTGGGACTGCCGCCATGGCCGTGTTGTCCTTGGAGATAGGGATGCGACAAACACAAAGCTTGCCGTTTTGGAACCCGTGATGGGCCGCTGGAGGGAGCTCTGCGTGCCTAAAGAGTATGACAGCCATTGGGCCGCGGTGCTCTGCGCTGTGCCCGGCTGCCACCACCGCACATGTCATGAGGGGCCCTTCCAGGTGGTCGTCGTCGTCATGAACATTAATAAGGGCGATTATGTCGCATATGTGTACGTGTCCTTGCCGATGACGGATCAGTGGAGCCAGCCTCCCTCTCAGTGGAGTCAGCCCTGCCCTAGTCTTCATCTTGGGTTTGATGCAATCTTCCAGCCAATGCCCCCTGTTCTCCCAGAAGAAGCACTCTACTTCACACTGATGGATTCCTGTCCTCTATGGCGACTGGCGATATGCCTTTCTCATCTTCTCCGTCCCAAAACCAAATTCTTCACCAAATCCCTCAAACTCCAATCCAAAGCTCTTACTAATCCTTCCATCCCGTTATCCTCTCACCACTTCTCAGCCAAATTCTATTCCTCTCCACACCTTTTCTCTACCCTTCTCTTGTTCTAGGTCTTGGTCAATGGAAGATGACGGAAACAAAGATCTGGATCCGCGCAAGGAACCAGATAAAATAGATGTTCCTGATCTCGCGCTCACGATGCAAGCGATGTCGCTTGCTGATCCAGGTCTGGGTACAGTTCAGAGCACTGGATTGCCACAGAAAGATGATTTGGATTTCTCATTCTGCCTTATCCTCAAGGTTGCCTGCACAGGAGGAACTCCCATAAGCATCTCTCAGCAAGCTTTGGAGCAAGCAATGGAAAGAGCATGGAAAGAGAAATTTTATGCTATATCTCAGGTATCAAATACTGTCTTTGTGGCGCACTTTAGGACTCAAGAAGACATGATATCAGTCTATACAAGACAGCCGTGGGTGGCAAACTCGGAAAACTTGCTTGTTGATTGGTTTGACTTGAATATTGATGCAAACTCCAGTGCTGATTACAAGTTTGATTATATTCTAGCTACGGTTAGGCTTATGGGGTACCCAGGAATAGAAGATCAGTAGACCTGTTGAAAAGTATCATGAATAAAGTGGGCGAAGTTTCAGATTTTCACATTCTACAGAATACAAATTTGTTTGCCAAGCAAGACTACATCTAGGGAACAGTCAGAATGACCGTAAGCAAACCAGTAAAGGACAAAATCATGGTAGTTTACCTGGATAACACCTCAGGAATAGCTTATCTCCATTATGAAAAAATTAAAAGAATATGCCTTTTCTGTGGAATCATGTTCCATAATGCTCAAAATTGTACTACAAGGAATTGCCTAATCTCAGAGAGACAAAAGCATAGACAATCAGGAATAGATATACCAACTCAGATATTTGGTCAATGGATCATTGATGATAAGCTTATTCCATAGGAGGCAATTATACAAGGTAGAATGTGAGGCCAAGGAAGCAATCAGAGAGGAAGTTCTATTTTAAATAAGCTGCAAAGACTCTTTGCAGAAGATCCAAAAGGAAAAGGAAAGCTACTAGAAAACACTTCAAAACAAAGAGAGAAGGCAACTTTTACTGCTACAAGTCAAAACAAAGCTCTCAATATTGGTCAGCAAATCAAGACGGCTTTGATTGAAAGCTTGGGACAGGGAATGACCCTAAATACCATTGCTGATGTTGTAGAACAAAACATTCAGAATGCAAGTTCAAGCCATGGACAAGCAAATGCAAAGCTAATAATGTCTGCTCATGAGAGACTTGAGAAAAGGAATGAAGGAGAGGTGTTCCACAACAAGGATAATGATGCCAACAATCCTTCTACTCTACCACATATGGAGAATGCAAAGGGAAATGAAAAAGCATTCTTAATTCCTACATCTGAGACACTCTCACAAAGGAACCCATCCAAGAGATCAGCACCCTCGACTGAATCACTAAACCAGCCGAACTCAAAGAAACCAATGTCAACTCAAGGCAACCACCTAAACTTTCAAACCTTGCAGCCAGGAGCTCCGTTTCCAGTTCAAAGGCAAGCACCTTCTGTTCTCCAATGTGATATGAAGGCACCGTCTCCATTCTGCCCCGGCTTAGCTCTCGCTGCCAATACTCCACCGCAGAACTTTTATTCAAACACGGAAATAGCAGAGATAGGGACAGGAATTCTAGGAGCTGGACCATCTTTTAGAGAGAATACCAATATTGATGCAGCTGTGCAAGTAATCAACACTGAGCATAAAAATCATCGCAGACCAACTGGCTGGGATGTGGATGATACTGCCCAAGAAGGAAGATCAACTCAACGCCCGCAAGGATCAATAAAATATAAACCAGGAGCAACAACTTGGAAGAGACATGCTAATGCAAACTCGCAAGGTAAAGATCGTAAAGCTGTAAGTGCTCATGTCTCACCTTGCAGGTCTGATGCTTGTAGTGCAATAGCTAGCACTTTTTAGCATGATCCATGGCATTGCACATGCCTACAAACACTGCATCTCAAGGCACTCAAGATTCCAGACTTGGAGCTTTTTCTCCACCACATATGACTAGAGATTGTTATGTCACTTCAGACACATATTTGGGACCTACGGGGAGAAGATACCCAACAAGTCTAAATATTCAGCAGAACCAGGTAGTACAGAATCAAGGTCAAGAGGTAGCAAATATTGAAGCACTGAACAAAGGGGTAGAGGCGCCAGCCCAAGAGGCGCCACGGGCACCATGAGAGCATTAGGATGGAACTGCCAAGGCATGGGAAAGAACCTTGGAAGTAGCAAAATGGTTCATCTTTCCAGGATGGTCTACTCTAGAAATCCGCAGGTAACTCGTATCTGAGATAAAATCTTCCAAGGTAAGTGTTTCTGATTTGGTCTATAGATTTAATATGCATGATGCTCTTGTAGTTCTCTCTCGGCGTCGATCGGGTGGGCTGTGGCTGATGTGGACCAATGACGTGCAGATCCATGTTCATAGTAGTAGTTTTTATGTTATTCTAGCTACTGTTACCATCACCTCCACTAGGCAGCATTTTGGGCTAGCTTGTATATATGGTGATCCCTATCATCAGCAGACTACTATGATTTGGGATCAAATAGCCACTTTTGTGTATAATAACTGTAACCTTCCTTTATTATGTATGGGTGATACGTCCAAAACATATCTACTTTCCCGAACACTTTTGCTATTGTTTTGCCTCTAATTTGTGTATTTTGGATGCAACTAGCACGGACTAACGCTGTTTTCAGCAGAACTGTTATGGTGTCTCGTTTTTGTGCAGAAATCCAACTTTCAGGAAAAACCTCGGGATTTTGACGGAAGGCCCTATTTTCCCGGAATGCCGACGGAGCCGAAGGACAAATCAAGTGGAGGCCCGAGGGCCCCACACCATAAGGCAGCGCGGCCTAGGGGGGCCCGCGCGGCCCTATGGTGTGGCCCCTCGGCTGGCCTCCGACGCCCTCCTTCGGACTATTTATCGGCCTCGACCTAAAAACGCACGGGGAGAAGTCGAAGTCGCCGTAAACCCTCCGAACGCCGCCACATCGCGAAACTCCATCTCGGGAGCCGAAGTCTCCGTTCGGCACTCCGCCGGACGGGGAATTGGAGGAGATCATCGCCGCCATCACCGCCAACGCCTCTCCATCAACCAGCCATGTTTCCCCCATCCATGTGTGAGTAATTCCCCCGCTGTAGGCCGAAGGGGATGGTAGGGATTGGATGAGATTGGTCATGTAATAGCATAAGATTGTTAGGGCATAGTGCCTAGTATCCGTAGATGTTACTTTTATGATATTGTTGCAACTTGTTATGCTTAATGCTTGTCACTAGGGCCCGAGTGCCATGATCTCAGATCTGAACATGTTATTGATTCATGAAGATATTCGTTGTTTATGATCTTACCTGCAAGTTGTTGTTATCACCAGATTTTGGCTGAATCAGGAGGTGGGCCGCGATCAGGATGGGCTTGGAAGATTACACGTGGAAGATCTCTGAAGCGGCCTTGCACGGGGAATTTGGGCTAGATTGCCCGTGTATCTTTAATTATGGTAGATTGTATCTAGATTAAAAGTTAGAGTTTATCTCGTGCACGGTTTAGTGCACGCCCACATTAGAAAGTCCCTTGGACTATAAATATGTATCTAGGGTTTATGGAATAAACAACAACCAACGTTCAACCACAAACAAATCTCGGCGCATCGCCAAACTCCTTCGTCTCGAGGGTTTCTACCGGTAAGCATCATGCTGCCTAGATCGCATCTTGCGATCTAGGAAGCACAAGCCTGCCTACGTTGTTCACGCGTTGCTCGTACTGAAGCCTTTTTGATGGCGAGCAACGTAGTTATCTTAGACATGTTAGGGTTAGCATTGTTCTTCACATTACATGCTTTCGTAGTGCAACCCTTGCATGTCTAGCCGCCCTTACACCTATCTTAGGTGTAGGGGCGGCACCCCGCTTGATCATAGTTTAGTAGATCTGATCCGTTACGGTTGCTCCTTGTTCTACAAGGATTAGTTTAATATCTCGCAATAGTTAGGCCTTACAAAGGGGGAGGATCCAGCGGCACGTAGGGTGTCGTTCGTTGGCCCTAAGCAGGATGTTCCGGGGATCAACCTCGTGTTGGTTTTTAGGCCTTGTTTAGGATCGGCTTACGATCACCGTGCGTGGCCGCGAGGCCCAACCTGGAGTAGGACGATCCGATTATGCGGTGAAAACCCTAGATCGTCGTAGATCTCATTAGCTTTACCTTGATCAAGCAGGACCACCATATATTCGGACACCTCGTCCGAATCATGGGTGGATCGGCTCTTTGAGCCGATTCACGGGATAACCCGAGAGCCGATCGAGGCTCGTATTTAACGTTTACGTGTGTGCCCCGCAGGAAACTAAGCGAGGCATCATCCACACCTTCCCGACCAGGTATAGGTCAGGTGGCACGCCCTTGTGATAAACATCGGCGCGTGCGACCAGGAGGCTTTGCGGGCCGTCGCTCTGAGGGACTGGGGCCAGCCGCAGCCCTAGTTGTTCCCGGCTCTACGGTGTTGCCCGTCTCTGCCCGCCAGGGGGTTTCTGACGTCAACACATTCTGGCACGCCCGGTGGGACTGTCGAGGACATCCACGACATCGCCATCTACATCTGAGATGGCGGAAGACACTCCGGAGTGTCTTCTGGCACGCCCGGTGGGACTGTCGAGGACATCCACGACATCGCCATCTACATCTGAGATGGCGGAAGACACTCCGGTCACGTACGCGGATCTGCCTGATGAGCTCAAAAGGAAACATGACGAGATCAAGGCAACCCTCGAAGCTGAACTCATCGGCTCCTCTGAGAAGACCCGGCCGCACGACATCAAGCTCGATAGAGACTCAGGTCCGTCGCATGGCGTCAACATGGTGGATCTCAGCCACTCCATAGGCCAGCCAAAGTTCTCCTTTGGTGTCAACATGGTAGGGCTTCCGAGCCGCCATGGCAAAGATGAAGCAGAAAGAAGCCACTCCCGTGGCAAGGATGAAGAGGAGGCCGATCCACGCGACCGGCCCCAAGATGATGACAGGCGGTACCTGACAGGGGAGGGAATAAGAAGCGTGCGGTATCAACGTCTACTCTCCAAGCACCTCCTCAACAAGTATGAGCAGTAGCACGACCGACGTCGGCACTACGACGTAGATGATGAAAGGAATTGCCGGTCTGATGCAGAGATCAGGAGGTACCGTCAACATGATAGAAGCGACGACGGGTACAATCGTCGCGCTGAAGGAAGGTCAAGGGGGCAGGATAACATGGATAGGCACTGGGACTGTCCGTTCTTCAAACATTGCTGGGACTCAGGAATGAGCCGATTGCCAACGATCGAGAACTGCCCAGAATGCAAACAAAGGAAGAAGGATGCCGCTATCGTGTCCGTGTTCGAGCGTCTAGGGCCTCTCCCACCTCGGAACAAGCACGCTGAGTCCGCTCGGGTGGAAGATCTCGAGGAACTAGAGGACGATGATGAAGAAGATAAATATCATCGGCCCAGGTGGTGCCCTGATGGGCTCAGCCGTTCCCAAAAGCGAAGGGTTCAGCGTCTGCGTGGGTTGGAAGAAGCTGAAAGATTGTACCTGCACACGCTAAGGAAGGCACGGCCTGATCTGGCCGCCAAAATCCGGCGAACCCTGGATGAAGAGGGTCGGCCACAAAGAATGGAGTGGCGCCCCAAGCGAGAGGAAAGCCGATGATGACACATCGGCTGGCACAAACATGGTCTTCATTCTTCCGACGGAGTTTAGCGCTCCAAGATTGTATGAAGCACTCGTGGCGCAATTAGATCTGCGGCCCACGGCCGGTCATCTTTGAGAAGCCAAAAGAAAGAAGTTACAGGCATCTGAAGGCCCTGTACTTGCGAGGCTACATCAATGGGCAGCCTGTCAACAAGATGTTGGTAGACACCGGAGCGGCAGTCAACATTATGCCATACTCCATGCTGCGTCGGTTGGGACGCTCCAGCTCGGATCTGATCAAGACCAACGTAACACTGAGCGATTTCAACGGCCAAGCATCTGACGCGCAAGGTGTTCTGAATGTGGATCTGACCGTAGGAAGAAAAATTGTCCCTACGACATTCTTTATCGTCGACAGCAAGAGTACCTACGCTGTCCTACTAGGGAGGGATTGGATCCACGCCAACTGTTGCATTCCATCCACGATGCACCAATGCCCGATACGGTGGGATGGAGATGAAGTAGAAGTCGTCCGTGCGGATGATTCGGTCGAGGTTTCAACAGCCGGCATGGACATTTGGGAGACATCAGGCCAAGAGCCGCTCTCGAGTATCAATTTGGACGACCGTGAGCGCATCGACGTGACAAAGAACGGGGTTAGGCTGGTTTTATCCACCGGCCCGACCGTGTAACAAAAGCAAATGTCGATGGATAAACGTGGCGAGACCGATCCTTGTGATCGGCCCCAAAAGATTTGTGAAGGGACATCACAAAACCTTCACCGAGAAAGCAATGGGAGGCCGATTCTAGCGATCGGCCAAAATTATCCTCACCCACCATTCTGCCTGGGTTCAACATGTTATCCAACAGAGCCGATATCATCAATTCTCTTGACAGAATCGGCTCGGGGGGGCACCCAGGTGGATAAAACACGAGGATATGCAGTAGAAGCGTCTCATCCTTTGATGATGGGTATTGGAGTATGGGGGCCGATACACAAGTCGGCCGAAAAATTCAAAATTTTTCGAGCATAGCCGATGTGCAGACATCGACTTAAGAATCAAGGGGGTGGATCTTCCCTTCAAGGACCCCTAGTTCCCATTCGCAAGTCTCCAAGATCAGCGGCGTTAGCAGCGAGGAACGTGACATCTTCTAAGACCCTGACTAAACGGCAAGGGCAGCATAAACGTACAAGTCAGGGTAGGGGTGAGCCTGACGAAGGGAGCATATCTCTTCCAAGACCAGGGGAACCGCCGAGGACGAAGCCATCGGCTGTCACGTGTTGACTCGATAACTCGTCACTTCCGGGGGATGTTGCGCCCGGGGTTGGAGGGCGTCAGAAATGCGGGGACATCTTCACCGGAAGATTGCTGCAGCCTGCCGAAGATAATGAGCCGATCTGATCAGCAAGGCGCAAGGGTTGAACCGAAGAAGCTCGGGGGAGGGCGATTCGCCCTGAAATTGCATTACGAATGGGAAACCGAGGATGATCGACGTGGTCGGCTCACTGCTATTCTCGCCCCGATTGAGGCCCGGGGGGCAGCTCGCCTTGAAGGTTCTCTGTTCTGGGGAGCCGATTTCGTTGAAATCGGCTAACTCTGCATCACAACTTGCCTGAAGAATGGTGCTGATGTTGCAAAATTATCAGTTTCAGTATGCAAGACGATCCAGCGACAAGCCCAGAACTATGTTGAGGGCACCTACTCAGCGCCAGATTACTAGCCTCCTGAATCGGCTGTATAAACTGTCAACGGATGAAAGGTGATCAATTGATTGGCCACGCACGATAGCACTCTCGGACATGGTCGAGCCCAGGCCTGTTTGCCCGAATTACGGGTCCTCATCATTATTTCCACCCCGGCTGAGGCTCGGGGGGCAACTTGCTACGAGAGGTCCTTTGCTATAGGAAAGCCGATTTTGCTAAAATCGGTTGGCTTTGCATCTCGGCTTGATTTTGAGCAATGGTTGCTGAAAGAGAACAGAAGCAGGATTATAAAACGTCACCGCGAAGTGATGCCTGTCCTGCAGAAGTGGCAGCTTCGGCGTTTAAATTGATCCAGCAACAGTCCTAGGGCTCTTCTGAAGGCAAAGAGGATCTGGAAGGAAAGGATACGGCAGAAGAATGTCTGAAAGGCCTAGGGTTTACACGATTATGGCTTGGCCTTGTTTGACCAGGAGTTTGGGACCGGATGGATCTATCTCGAAATTTATCGTGAGAGACCGATGCGATGCTATCGGCTTATTGGGCATTGACTAGTTTGGCAATCGGCAGAACTAGTACGAAAGACAATCGGCTAAATTATCATAAAAGGAATCGGCAAAATCAAAATTGGGGAATTTCTTCATTGATAAACCAGATTTCTTACATAGAAGAGCTGATTGCTCTCAAAAGAAAATGCTAGGGGATACATTGCCCCGTCTGCTACTGCTGGCCCTATGCTAAGATCCTATCTAGGGGCCGCTGCTGCCCTCGTCGTCGTCTTCGCCGTCATCGCCACTGTCGGCGCTGCTCCCTACCGGCTCGTCATCGCTGCTCCAGCGGCCGCCGGCAGGACCCTCGTCGTCTTCGTCCTCTTCGTCAGCGTCGTCGTCGCTGTCAACGTCGCTGAGGTTCCCGGGCCAGAGGTGGCGGCGTTTGGCCGGCGGCTCGTCGGAGGAGCTGTCTTCGTCCTCCTCCTCCTCCTCCTCCTTCGCCTCCTCGGAGGAGGTGAAGTCGTCCCAGGAGAAGCGATCGTCATCGCTCTCCTCCTCCGATTCCCCGTCGGCGAGGAAGCGGAGGTCGCTCTCCCCACTGGTCAAGGATTTATCGTCCTCGGACCAGATGGAGGAGGCGTGGTCTTCCAGGTCCCATTCTTCTGGTGCACGAATGTCCGGCGGCGTCTCACGGGAGGAGGAGGACCCGAGGGAGAGTTCCGAGGAGGTGGAGGAAGAGGAAGACATGGTGCGCAGAAGGGTTTTTTGGGAGTACTAATGTGAGGAGGACGAAGAGGAGAACTGTTCGATGCAGTTAAATAAAGGGGATGGAGATTTAATTTTCGAACAGTTTTCGGGGGCGTGGTGCCAAAACTGTCAAATCGTGCAGAGAAGTTGGGAAGGCAAGTCGTCATGATGAAACATACTGCGACGGTTCTGCTCTGCCACGACATGACCCTTCGAAGGAAAAACAGAGTGGTTTTGAAATTATCATTACCAAAACCAGGGGGGCATGTGTTATCACCAGATTTTGGCTGAATCAGGAGGTGGGCCGCGATCAGGATGGGCTTGGAAGATTACACGTGGAAGATCTCTGAAGCGGCCTTGCACGGGGAATTTGGGCTAGATTGCCCGTGTATCTTTAATTATGGTAGATTGTATCTAGATTAAAAGTTAGAGTTTATCTCGTGCACGGTTTAGTGCACGCCCACATTAGAAAGTCCCCTGGACTATAAATATGTATCTAGGGTTTATGGAATAAACAACAACCAACGTTCAACCACAAACAAATCTCGGCGCATCGCCAAACTCCTTCGTCTCGAGGGTTTCTACCGGTAAGCATCATGCTGCCTAGATCGCATCTTGCGATCTAGGCAGCACAAGCCTGCCTACGTTGTTCACGCGTTGCTCGTCATCGAAGCCTTTTTGATGGCGAGCAACGTAGTTATCTTAGACATGTTAGGGTTAGCATTGTTCTTCACATTACATGCTTTCGTAGTGCAACCCTTGCATGTCTAGCCGCCCTTACACCTATCTTAGGTGTAGGGGCGGCACCCCGCTTGATCATAGTTTAGTAGATCTGATCCGTTACGGTTGCTCCTTGTTCTACAAGGATTAGTTTAATATCTGCAATAGTTAGGCCTTACAAAGGGGGGGAGGATCCAGCGGCACGTAGGGTGTCGTTCGTTGGCCCTAAGCAGGATGTTCCGGGGATCAACCTCGTGTTGGTTTTTAGGACTTGTTTAGGATCGGCTTACGATCACCGTGCGTGGCCGCAAGGCCCAACCTGGAGTAGGACGATCCGATTATGCGGTGAAAACCCTAGATCGTCGTAGATCTCATTAGCTTTACCTTGATCAAGCAGGACCACCATATATTCGGACACCTCGTCTGAATCATGGGTGGATCGGCTCTTTGAGCCGATTCACGGAGATAACCCGAGAGCCGATCGAGGCTCGTATTTAACGTTTACGTGTGTGCCCTGCAGGAAACTAAGCGAGGCATCATCCACACCTTCCCGACCAGGTATAGGTCGGGTGGCACGCCCTTGTGATAAACATCGGCGCGTGCGACCAGGAGGCTTTGCGGGCCGTCGCTCCGAGGGACCGGGGCCAGCCGCAGCCCTAGTTGTTCCCGGCTCTACGGTGTTGCCCGTCTCTGCCCGCCGGGGGTTTCGACGTCAACGGTTGTATACACATGTCGCTGTCCGGAACCAATGGCCCCGAAGTGACAAGAATCGGGACAACCGGAGGGGATGGTAGTGATGTGAGGATCACATGTGTTCACGGAGTGTTAATGCTTTGCTCCGGTACTCTATTAAAAGGAGTACCTTAATATCCAGTAGTTTCCCTTGAGACCCGGCTGCCACCGGCTGGTAGGACAAAAGATGTTGTGCAAGTTTCTCATTGCGAGCACGTACGACTATAATTGGAACACATGCCTATTGATTGATTAGTACTTGGATACCGTTTTATTATTATCTCGCAAATGCCCTGCTATGATTGTTACATGAGTTTCTCTCATCCATGCAACGCCCGTCATCCGTCCCCGTGCCTACGGTATTTTAATCCTGCTTGTTTACTAAAATCACTACTGCTGTCTTTGTTACTCTGCTGCTGTTATTTCACTACTGCTACTCGCTATAAAACTGTTACTATCGATAAACCCTTGCGAGCAAGTCTGTTTCCGAGTGCAGCTGAATTGACAACTCCGCTGTTAAGGCTTTCAAGTGTTCTTTGTCTCCCCTTGTGTCGAATCAATAAATTGGGTTTTACTTCCCTCGAAGACTGTTGCGATCCCGTATACTTGTGGGTCATCAAGACTATTTTATGGCGCCGTTGCCGGGGAGCATAGCTTTATTTGGAAGTTCACTTGGATTGATATTGTTCGCTGCAAATTCTCCATCATGGGTAAAACTCGCGATACTAAGGTCGCCATATTACCATCCACTACAAGAAAAGGTACAACTACGAGTACCTCTGCTGCTCTTGATTCACCATCTGTGATTGATAAACTTGTTTCACCACCACATGCTTCACATGCTGGTACTTCTGCTGAATCTGAAAACTCTCATAATATTGATGATGTTTCTGCTGTGCTTGATGATAGTGGTTCATTGGGAACTTTTCTAGATGCTACAATTGCTAGGTCTAGACAAATTGAAAATACTGAAACTCCTTATGTTACTACACCTGTTAATTCACCTGAACTTGAATACTCTAGTGATGATCTTGATGAAGAATATGTGGAACTTGATGATGATTTTATTGAAAAATGCAATGCTACTACTGATGCAAGAAAAATTAAAAAGTTGCTTGCAGAACATGCTGTTAGATATAAACTGTCTCCTGATCCTAAATTTGCCACATCTCCTATAAACATTAAGGATAAAGATTATGATTTCTTTCTTGATCTATCTCATATAGCTATTGTTGAGAAAACACCCTTTTGTGGTACTGAAAAAGAAAGTGCTGTTGAACACATGATTGAGTTATCTACTACGAGTAGCTTGTTTTCCGATGATGTTAAGAAGCGTACTTACTTTGTTGCTAAAATCTTTCCATTCTCATTAAAGGATGACGCTAAAACTTGGTATAATAGTTTGCCACCTAGATCTATTAAAAGTCCAAAAGAATTGCTTGATGTTTTCTTCCGTAAATACTTTCCTGCTAGTGCTCAACATGCTGGTTTGCAGAGAATTTATAATTTTGATCAGGGAGATGGAGAGAAATTGCCTGAGGCTTGGGCGAGATTTTTCTCTCTTATTAGAGCTCTGCCTGACCACGATTTGGAAAAGCATGATTTACTTGATATATTTTATAGTGGACTAACCATTGAGTCTAGGGCATACCTGGATAGTTGTGCTGGTTGTGTTTTCAAGAAAAGAACTCCAGACGACGCTGAAGAATTATTGGCTGAAATAGGCCGGAATCATGATGATTGGACTACGCCTGAACCAACTCCAACGCCAATATTGAAGAAGAGGGGTTTAACTAAATTGAATTATGAAGATATGAGGGAAGCCAAGAAGTCTCTCAAGGAGAAAGGTATTAAATCTGAAGATGTGAAGAATCTACCTCCCATAGAAGATATATGTGAGATAATTCCCCCTTCATCCATGATTGAGGTAAATTCCCTTCAGCGCTTTACTAGGGAAGATATTCCGTATTCAAAACCTCCTGCGCAATGCTTAGATGAGTTTGATAATTATATTGTTAAGCAAGAAAATTTTAATATGAGAGTAGAGAATCATCTAATGGAAAATTCTCAAGCTATTAGTGAATTGCATGATATTGTGGAGAGAACCTCCAATGATGTTAAGATGCTTGTTAAACATTTTCATATGGTTCAAACTCAAATTGATCAACTCACTAAAGTGCAAAATGACTTGTTAGGAAATAATTCTAAATAAAAACATGCTTATAAAGTAACAACTAGAGGTGGTGTCTCTACCCAGGACCCTCTATATCCTGAAGGGCATCCCAAAAGAATTGAACAAGATTCTCAACGCATTGAACCTAGAGCTCCATCTAAGAAAAAGAAAAAGAAACATAAGAATGTTGTAGAATCCTCTGAACCTGTTAATGATCCTAATAGTATTTCTATTTCTGATGCTGAAACTGAAAGTGGTAATGAACATGATAAAGATAATGATAAGAATGATACTCCTGATAAAGAAGAGGTTGAAGAAGAACCTGAAAAGCATGCTAAAAATAAAAAGTACAATAAAGAAGATTTTATTGCTGAGAAACATGGTAATGAAAGAGAACCTTGGGTGCAAAAGCAAATGCCTTTTCCTGCTAAGAAACTAAAATCAAAGGAAGAAGAACACTATAATAAATTTTGTGATTGGATGAAACCTTTATTCTTGCAAATCCCTTTGACTGATGCTATTAAATTGCCTCCTTATTCAAAGTATATGAAAGATATTGTTACTAACAAAAGGAAAATCCCCAATGAGGAAATTTCCACTATGCTTGCTAATTACTCTTTCAATGGCAAAGTTCCAAAGAAGTTGGGCGACCCGGTATACCTACTATTCCTTGTTCTATTAAGAATAATTATGTTAAAACTGCTCTATGTGACTTGGGCGCCGGTGTTAGTGTTATGCCTTTTTCTCTTTATAAGAGACTTTACTTAGATAAGTTGATACCTACTGATATATCTTTGCAAATGGCTGATAAATCTACTGCTATTCCTGTTGGTATATGTGAGGATGTTCCTGTTCAAGTTACTAATAACCGCTTGATATTAACTGATTTTGTTGTGTTGGAAATGCCTGAAGATGATAATATGTCTATTATTCTTGGGAGACCTTTTCTTAACACCGCAGGGGCTGTTATTGATTGCAATAAAGGAAATGTTACTTTCAATGTTGATGATAAGGAACACACCGTCTATTTCCCCAAGAGGATTGAAAAAGCGTGCGGAGTTAATACTATTTCTAATGTGCGAACTATCAAAGTGGGAACTATCGATTGTCCTATATATGAGCCTAAAGAAGAATATCAAACTCTTGTGATTGGATCCATATCAATACAATTCAAGGTAACATGATTGATTTGAGGTTTATTTCTTCATATGCTATGTAAAATTTATTTGGTGGCAAGACTTGATCAACCTTGTTAACAAATACTTTTTATATGCATAGAGGAGGTAAACAACATCTCTTTCTTCCTCCACTTGCTCTAGTTGCTGTAGTACTTTTATTTTGCAAAGTTTCTTAGTTAATTGGAGATTTCAAAAAATTTTCCTGGCCAGTAATAATAAACTTACACCGTTGGTCCTATTTTTAGACGACGCACCTGGGAGTACCAGAGGATGACCTGTGGGGCACCACAGGGTGCCACACCACAGGCCGGCGCGGCCAGCAAGGGGGGCGCGCCACCCTGTGGTGTGGGCCCCTCCTTGCCCCACTACTTCATCTCTTTCTCCCAGCATCTTCTCTCTCCCGAAAAAACTCGAACCAATTTTCTCTCACTCGCGTTTTTGCTCAAGAGCTCAAGATTTTTCGATCTCTTTGCTCAGCCCAGATTTCTGTCTGAAATTTGGCACATTTGCTCTCCGGTATGTGACTCCTTCGATTATCCAAGTGGAATTTTGTTTGGTTGAGTATATCTTGAATATTTTGCTGCTGTAGGTAACATGTTTAGTGAGCTTGCATGATTGTTCTAAGTGGTAGAAACTAGTTTTGATGCATGATTAGTACTCTAGCAAGTTCCTATGGTAGTTTCCCTCAATTATATGTCACCAAATCAAGTTTTATATTGTTTGTTGAAAATTTCAGAAAAGAGATGAAGAAGTTCAAATTTGGAGAATTGTTCAAGAAAGGAACAACCAGCACCGGGAGGCCTTCTAGGACCGCCACCCAAATTAGGCGATCGTACAATGAGGATATCATCGCGCCTAGCTTCGCGCCCGAAGAGGACAATGGGGCTCCCAATGCTTCATCCTTCCCATGTTATGATTTTCTGACAAATGCAGGGATATTGGATGATTTCTTTACCCTTGTCAACAGTGCGGGGTTAGCCACTGATGTCTACGTTCCCCCTCCTTTCCTGTAGACAGTGTTGGGCCCCCAAGAGCAGAGGTTTGTAGAACAGCAGCAAGTTTTCCCTTAAGTGGATCACCCAAGGTTTATCGAACTCAGGGAGGAAGAGGTCAAAGATATCCCTCTCATGCAACCCCGCAACCACAAAGCAAGAAGTCTCTTGTGTCCCCAACACACCTAATAGGTGCACTAGTTCGGCGAAGAGATAGTGAAATACAGGTGGTATGAATATATATGAGCAGTAGCAACGGTGCCAGAAAATGGCTTGCTGGCGTGTAGTTGATGGTGGTAGTATTGCAGCAGTAGTAACGCAGTAAAACAGTAAACAAGAAGTAGTAACTCAGCAGTATTTAGGAACAAGGCCTAGGGATTATACTTTCACTAGTGGACACTCTCAACATTGATCACATAACAGAATAGATAAATGCATACTCTACACTCTTGTTGGATGATGAACGCATTGCGTAGGATTACACGAACCCTCAATGCCGGAGTTAACAAGCTCCACAATTTGTTCATATTTAAGTAACCTTATAGTGTAAGATAGATCAACATAACCAGATAGATCACATCAATACCATCATAATGATAATTAACTCCACAATCTACAAGAGATCATGATCATAGCCTACGACAAGAACCACACGGTGCACACACTAGTCACCTTTACACACGTGCGGGAGGAATAGAACTACTTTAATAACATCACTAGAGTAGCACATAGATGAATTGTGATACAAAACTCATATGAATCTCAATCATGTAAAGCAGCTCATGAGATCATTGTATTGAAGTACATGGAGAGAGATTAACCACATAGCTACCGGTACAGCCCCGAGCCTCGATGGAGAACTACTCCCTCCTCATGGGAGTAGCAGCGGTGATGAAGATGGCGGTGGAGATGGCAGCGGTGTCGATGGAGAAGCCTTCCGGGGCACTTCCCCGCTCCGGCAGGGTGCCGGAACAGAGACTCCTGTCCCCCAGATCTTGGCTTCGCGATGGCGGCGGCTCTGGAAGGTTTTCCGTATCGTGGTTCTTTCTGTCGATGTTTTTAGGTCACGACGGCTTATATAGGCGAAGAATCGGAGTCGGAGGGGCCACGGGCTGCCCAGACCATAGGGGGGCGCCCCCCCCGGCCGCGCCGGGGTGTGGTGTGGGCCCCCCCGCACCTCTCCGGCCCTTCTCCGGTGCTCCGGAAGCTTCGCGAAATTATAAGATCCCCGGAATTGATTTCGTCCGATTCCGAAAATATTTCCTTACTAGGATTTCGAAACCAAAAACAGCAGAAAACAGCAACTGGCCTTTCGGCATCTCGTCAATAGGTTAGTTCCGGAAAACGCATAAAAATGATATAAAGTGTGAACAAAACATGTTGGTATTGTCATAAAACAAGCATGGAACATCGGAAATTATAGATACGTTGGAGACGTATCAGCATCCCCAAGCTTAGTTCCTACTCGTCCTCGAGTAGGTAAACGATAAAAGATAATTTCTGAGGTGACATGCTACCAACATAATCTTAATCATACTATTGTAAAGCATAGGAGATGAATGCAGCGATTCAAAACAATGTTAATGCAATGAGTAAACAATTGAATCATATAGCAAAGACTTTTCATGAATAGTACTTTCAAGACAAGCATCAATAAGTCTTGCATAAGAGTTACTCATAAAGCAATAAATTCTTAGTAGAGACATTGAAGCAACACTATGGAAGATAAAGTTTAAGATGTTGCTTTCAACTTGTAACATGTATATCTCATGGATAGTTGTCAATGCAAAGCAATATAACAAGTGCAATAAGCAAGTATGTAAGAATCAATGCACAGTTCACACAAATGTTTGCTTCTTGAGGTGGAGAAAGATAGGTGAACTGACTCAACATAAAAGTAAAGAGAATGGTCCTTCAAAGAGGAAAGCATTGATTGCTATATTTGTGCTAGAGCTTTTATTTTTAAAACATGAAACAATTTTGTCAACGGTAGTAATAAAGCATATGAGTTATGTACATTATATCTTACAAGTTGCAAGTCTCATGCATAGTATACTAATAGTGCCCGCACCTTGTCCTAATTAACTTGGACTACCGGATCTTTGCAATGCACATGTTTTGACCAAGTGTCACAATGGGGTACCTCCATGCCGCCTGTACAAAGGTCTAAGGAGAAAGCTCGCATTTTGGATTTCTCGCTTTTGATTATTCTCAACTTAGACATCCATACCGGGACAACATGGACAACAGATAATGGACTCCTCTTTAATGCATAAGCATGTGGCAACAATTTTTATTCTCATATGAAATTGAGGATATATGTCCAAACTGAAACTTCCACCATGAATCATGGCTTTAGTTAGCGGCCCAAAGTTCTTCTCTAACAATATGCATGCTCCAACCA